>NC_051154.1:67100437-67372937 GCF_013339745.2 Dermacentor silvarum | reverse complement strand
TTCCCGCGTCCCCGATCACCACTTGGCGCTCATGCCCTCGTAGAGACATCGTGCCACGTTTTCTGAAGTTATCATCACCAATCCAGATTGTATTCCATCAGGATAAACACCAGCAGCGAAGCCTTCATTCCCCTTGTGGTGTCTCCAACAGCCTCAGGTGCTCCAAACTACTCCGGATGTAAAGAAGAAGGCTAATCACCCAAAAATAGCATTGAAACAGATTTATTTATTTATTATTTATTTACATATAGTGCAGCCCAATATAGGGCTATAGCAGGAGTGGGAACATTATACATTGCTACACAATAAAAAACATACACATACACAAAATATGAAAAAAGGAAGCGCTTTACATGTTAGCGAGGTGCGTAGTGGTGGTAGCTATAAAATCTTTTAGCGATAGTGAACGAATGTCGCCGGGGAGAGAATTCCATAGCTTAATTGTACGTGGAAAAAACTGTATTTGAATGTGTTAGTACGGGCAAAGATAGGTGATATGTTCAAGGCGTGGGAGCTACGGGTACAACTTGCGTTTGTAAATGTGATGTATTTACAATCAGAAAGACCACAAGTGGAGTTATTAATTGCATATCAAAGTTTTAAGGACTCGATGCGATACCGTGAAAGTAATGGCTCGATGTTCAGAGATTGCTGAGCCTGTGTTGGCGAGAAATTGCGGCTGTAATTTTGGCAAATGAAACGGATAGATTTACGTTGAACATTATTGAGCGAAATTATTTCACATTGTTTGTAGGGAAACCAGGCAACCGATGCATATTCAAGAACAGGGCGAATTAACGTTTTATATAATAACAGTTTAGTATCGCGAGGGGTCTTAGCTAAAATGCGGCGCCAATAACTTAATTTTTTTAGGGCTTTCCCGTTTATATATTCGATGTGTTTAGACCATGAAAGATGCTCTGTTAGAATGACTCCTAAGTATTTATATTGAGAAACTCTTTTAAGTGGGATGCCATCCAAAGAATAATCGAATGGGAGGGAGCTATGTCTATTGGCAAATGACATCACGACTGTTTTACTACAGTTAATGTTGATTTGCCACGTTTTGCACCAAGTGCAGAAAGACATAAGGGATTGTGCAAGACGGTGATGGTCATCAGTGGAGTTAATAGATTCGTATAATACACAGTAATCTGCATAAAGTCTGATTTTAGTTGAGGTGCTACAAGGCAAGAGGCATTTAGGCAACATGCTGTAGCTGCTGCTGCTGCATTTCCCAGATGACGCTGCTATTAATGAATGAGACATACGCGGACCGAATACACATCTATACCGATGGCTAAGTCTCATCTACCAGCTCTTCAGGTGCCGCGGTAATTCCGGCTATGAAAACTACAATCAAATTCAACAACCTCAACGCCAGTAGAGCTTGCTGCCCTACGTGCTGCTGAAAAATACCTCCTCCAAAAGACACCTCGGAAATGGGTCATCTTTTCCGACTCGAAAGCGCTTCAGAGTCTGTACTTTTCCCTATATCATAGGGCTCATGAGCAGCTGGCATATGAGATAAGAGAGGACCACCATCAAGCTGTCGCTAAGAGGCATGAAATTATATGTCAGTGGCTACGGGACATACCAGTATTGCTGGTAATGGCCTCGCCGACGAAGCCACACTGTCCGCTCATGTAAGAGCCCGACCAGTTCCAATCAAGTTATCCAGAACTGACGCTGCAAGAAAGCTTCATTTCATGGCTAAAGCTATGACACAAACATTGGTGTCATACTCGGTGGCTTACTCGATCCACATTGGAATAGATGATACGCCCATGTGTGACTCTTGTGGAACTACAGAAACGATTGAACGCATCTCATGTCTCTGTTCCCAATACGACGTCGAGCGTGAAGCTCTCCGGACAGCATTGAACCGGCTGGACTCTGGACTACTTTTGGAAATGAAGATCCTTGGACCATGGCATAGATGGCACACAAAGCCACGAAAGCGTTATTGCAATACCTTAAGTCGACAGGTCTTGGTGACCGTTTGGAGACTCGGTGCGAACCTTCAAATGTGCATGAAACTGTGCTCTCTCTCACTTCTCTCTTTTCTTCCCTATACTCCCTTCCCCCAGTGATGGGTTAATCTCCCTGTTTTTCCCCTCTTCTATTTCTCTCTCTCGCCACTCGCAAGAAGTCGCGTTAGCCTGCATGTAATCGCTGCATCCACGTCGCATACTATGCGGCCACGTGAACTGGCGTTTGCCTTAATGTAAAATGTGTAAACAATAAAATAACATGGAAATAAAATACATTTGCTAGTATCACGTCTCTCCTTGGGAAGCATTTAATCGAAATATCCCAGAGCTTCGCTTAAGAGGAAGCTTTAGATCGGGGCCAACTCCTATTTCTCTTTTCAACTAGTATACCTGAAACGCAAAAATGCTTTTATGTGACAGCTGCTGGACTAACTTCAATGAAATTTGTTGCATTTGAGAAAGAAAGTTAAATTCCAGCAACTCTAGGAAGTAGAAATTACATTTCGGAGCTCAATACTTTTGCGAAAATTGACGGAAATCGGTAAGTTAGAAAAATAGAAGCACAAAATTAGCAAATTCATAACTCTGCAGCAAAATCAGATATCGTAGTTCTGTAAACTGCATCTGTTAGAGAATCTCATGCGGATAAATGTGACATGTGGATTTACACACACACAGAGAGAGAGAGAGAGAGAGAGAGAGAGAGAGAGATAAAAGGAAAGCAGGGATGTTAACCAGTCAGGAGTTCGGTTGGCTACCCTACGCTGGGGGAAGGGACGAGGGGAATATAAAGGAGGGAGAAAGAGAGGGTTACATGAAATTGTCACAGGGCTTACAAGGGTGTTTCAAAAGTCCTACTTACAACATAATCGTGTATTTCTGACCGGTGTATAATGCATCAATGTTGTCTGCTTTATATGTACTATTAGAAGCTCTTGAGGGAATTGTAATAACGTTTTTTTATTGCTGAGTTACAGAGTTATAAACTTCATGTTTAAGTGTTTTGAAATTTTGAAAATTTCCGGGATATTTCTAAAAATATTGATTGCATAAAGTGAAAGTCTACTTCCCACAGTTATTAGATTTTAACTTTTCGTTTTAAAACGCAACAAACCTCATCAAAATTGGTGCACTGGTTGCGAGAGAAACGATTTCTCCGTTCCCATGTATTTAGATAGGAGCTCGGGAGCTAAAACTTACTCTTAACGTAGATTCAAATGAGGGCATTGGATCTTCCATAGCTCTTTTAATCATCCTTAACATCAAGTGCGCGATCTCGGAGATATCGGGCGAGCTAAGGACGAAGAGCAGAAATAAATGAAAATGAAAAGTATTGTTACATATATAACGACCCTATAAGCTATGTTGCACTGTTATTCCAACTGGATTATCACGAATCGAGACAACCTTTCTCTCCCGACTGTGGCTTGGAGTATCTTTTACGAATGCATTTGCTTGCCGCATCGGATTAGCTGACAATTCTGCCTGTGACAGTTGTGTCAGCGAGGAAACTTTTGAATATGTTCTCTGTTATTGTCCTCGCTACAGCTTACAGACACTGTCGCTCGTGACGGCATTGGTTAGCAGACGACCTTGGAGTGCCGGCTGATGCGGTCTTCACACCAGAAAGCGACGAAGGCGCTACTGAAGTTCTTCCAGTCAAGCGACCTGTTTGAACGACTGTGACGCTCATGCGTTCTTTTGTGTGTGTTGGTGTTCTTTTTCCCTCTCCCTCTCTTTCTCTGTGTGTGCTTTTTTTTTTTACCTTTCTGTCTCTTCTGACCAGTCTGTTACCCAGTGCAGGGTAACAGACTGGATATCTATCTTCCGCTTAACCTCCCTGCCTTTCAAGCCTCCTTTTTTTTTCTCTCTCTCTTTATTCATTTTAAAGTTTTAGCCAGCGTTTTCTTGTTTGAGGCTGCCGGCAAGATGCCAGCACATGCATAGTTCGGTAAAATCTACCTACATAAGATCTGTGAACAACTTGGGCTAAATTTACACAGCTTTGCGACCAGCCGTAGTTGCTTAGTGGCTATGGTGTTGGACTGCTGAAACACGAGGTCGCGGGATCAAATCCCGGCCACGGCGGCCGCATTTAGATGGCAGTGGAATGCCAAATTACCCCTGTACTTAGATTTAGGTCCACGTTAAAGTACCCCTGGTGGTCCAAATTATTCCGTAGTCCCCCACTACGGCGTGCCTCACAATCAGATCGTGGTTTTGGCACGTAAAACCCCATAATTTTTTACCGTTCGTAAGTTCTTGTCATTTACCGACCGCATTCGCTGATATGTCCAGCATCAGGATTGGCTGACATTTTCTCTTATGAAAAATTCTAGCGTTACAACTTTTTGTGAATATGAGCAGATGTGGAACGGTGCAACAAGTGCAACCGTGTTCATATAACGCACATAGTTATATTTTCATGTCACCATAACCACCGGACTTTAAATATGGTGCATCAAGCGCGATTCAGTTCGCTTGAAGAAGCATGCGCTATAAAACAAAAGCATTTCTTTCACTAACTTTCGCATCGCAAGGTTTACGGCATCCTGGACAGCTGGCACCGCGAACGTTTCCTGAAATTAGGGTGACATGAATGTCATGACAACTGATCTTCTATTTTCCGTTGTACTGATTTCTTTGCATTTGACAGGGACATAAAGCTTTGTTTTTCTTCCACATAAACGAGGAACTAGAAACATGGCACTACGCTCACCTTAGCTCTCTTGAAATTAATCGTTGCCTGTATGTGCTCAAGCTTAAAGGGACAATAAAGGGAGCGCTCAGGTCAAACGGGATGGTCATGTTGCCTTTGTAGAGCCCGCAGATGCCCGTGGACGTAACGGGGCTATTTACACACACGTTTGAAAACCTTCCGCTTGCGCATACGCAGACGTTGGTGGTGAACGGACTTACCAAAATGGGCAGTCTCTGGCGCAAGCATTCCAGCGGACCGGCCTCACAGTGAACGCGTAAACACTGTAGCTCCACAGCCAGGAAAGCAACAACGCAGTCCCTACGCGTGTTCCGTCCCTCAGCAGGCAGGTTGAACGTTTATTGGGTAGCGTGCAGTGCACGCTCGACACATTTTACACCTCCCTTGTGACTTGATGATCGCTTGTTTCGAGCGAAGGTTATCGCATACGCGTGGCAAGTTTTGCAGTTTTGCGCATAGATAATGTTCCTTATCGCTGGAACTCGCCAACGCACTTATACGTTCTTGCGCAAAATCACACTTAGACGGGAAATTTATTCAAAGACGGCCGGTGGAACTACGAATCCGGGCTTTCACCGAAATGTTTGTTCCCCGTCAATTTTTCATCCGTGTACACCTGCACATTGCAATGGACCATGGCTGGCGATGAAAATGCGTGAGAACTCCAAAGCAGATATTCTATTTCTTAGAAGAAGTAGCCTCTCAAGGAACCACGAATAAGTAATCCGCCTTACTTTGTTGAAATGACGGTTAAGAAGAGATATTTAGCCGTTTTACAGTGGTGACGGCTACTGCTGTTCACGTGGGAGTGAGGAAAAATAATACTAATATAAGATAGAAATGAATAATAAAAAAAAAGAACGTCAGAAGTTCACTAAAGCAGAATTTCACAGATTTAAAGAAAGAGTACATTAGGTCACACAGGTACCGCTTTATTTCCCGTTCCTTATTCATGCCGTTTATGATCGAAAAAAAAATGGCATGGTCATGACTAAGAAATACCATACTCTTATCAGCGACAGCTACCGCTAACTGTAAATGTACATGTGTAGATGCGCAATAACACCCTCTGTCATAAGGACTGACAAAATCGTATCATGCCTTATGTACTGGGGGTGATAAACATGCACATTAACAGCGTGCACAGAATGCTATGATTGCTTGTCAGTAATATTTTCTCTTGTTGTCGTTAAGTTTAACTTAGCAGTGGTGTTTTTGAATTTCTACACTTCTCTTGTTGAGCTGCAGCATCGCGCAAACGTATTATGCACATGAGAGCATGATCCATGATGACGTATCGGGGGACCATCTCCTGAACGCTGCACGACCGTATCGCCACCTGAGCTTTTCGCTTGTAAGTGTTGTTTGAAATAAATTGGGCGGCTGCTAATGATATGTCCAACATGACGATTGGCTGGCACCTGCTCTTACGAACATTTCTAGCGTAAGAACTTTCTAGTAAATGCGGGCTCAAGGGCCCGTAATATAACAACAGTTCTTACCCTAAACCTGTTCGTAACAGCAGTTCTTACCCCAAGACTGCTCGTAAGAAAGTGGTCAGCCAATGGAAAAAAGCGCTTATGAACAAAAGGTTTTGTGAATTCGGCATCTGGGACCGAATTCACCGAGCTTTTCTCTTGTAAGCGTTGTTTGGAATTTGCCAGCTGCCTTCGCTAATCATATTGTTACGCTCAGGACGAGTCAATTAAACGAGAAACTATTTACAGATTATATTTACAGCAGTGGTTGCAGCGCTGACCGGTTGGATTCACAGCGCGAGCCCAGTTCGTTCTTCCTCCTCTTTGCTCGAGTGATCGCGCCCGCGCGCCTCGTTCAAACGACCAAATACAACACGCGTGTAGCAATATGCCCGTCTTTCCGACTGGCTAGGACTTGCTCTGACAAACAGTTTTAGCGTAAGAAATTTTTCATGCTATTAGCATTCTTTGCCTACTCAGGTATCTATCTATCTATCTATCTATCTATCTATCTATCTATCTATCTATCTATCTATCTATCTATCTATCTATCTATCTATCTATCTATCTATCTATCTATCTATCTATCTATCTATCTATCTATCTATCTATCTATCTATCTATCTATCTATCTATCTATCTATCTATCTATCTATCTATCTATCTATCTATCTATCTATCTATCTATCTATCTATCTATCTATCTATCTATCTATCTATCTATCTATCTATCTATCTATCTATCTATCTATCTATCTATCTATCTACGCAGACCCAGTGGCCCAAGTTGTCTATATACCAGCTTTGGTCACTAGATAAGATGCTCGTGGTCATGACGTCGTCGTGGTCAGTCTATCGTCGTCATTCCAGCTTTGTCATCTGACTCTCGTCATGCTGTTGTCGTCACGCCATCATCGTCATACAGTCGTCATGCATTCGTTGTCATACCGTCGTTGTGATGCCGTCGTGGTCGTTCCGTCGTTTCACTCCTGGGGGAGCTATTCTGTAAGAGTCCACCTAGCGGACTGTCCACTTCGGCTGTCGCCATTGGCTGCCGCTTCACGAGCGCGAAGGAGACTGGCTGGCACCTTCGCGCTCGTGAAGCGGCAGCAAATGGCGGCAGTCGAAGTGGACAGTCACTAGGTGGACTCTTACAGAATGCGCATATGAGGGCATATGAGGGCCCGATGCGCATATGAGGGCGGTGTACAAATGGCACAGAGTAAGACACGCAAAACAAAACTACAAAAACAACAGAAAAGAACAAACGAAACTTAGTTCGAGAGATACGGCTTCATCCGCATGACATGCACCACTTCGGGAAAGTTATTGCGGCGACTGGAGCTACTGTCACTGGCAGGAACAACCTCGTAGGTCACGTCGCTCAGGCGTCGAATCACTCTGTACGGCCCAAAGTACCGTCTTAGCAGTTTTTCAGAAAGTCCACGACGGCGTATGGGTATCCAAACCCATACTTTATCGCCGGGAGTGTAGAGATCGGACCTGTGTCGAAGATCGTACCGTTTCGCATCTTGGCCTTGCTGATAGCAGATGCGTACGCGGGCAAGCTGTCTGGCTTCTTCGGCGCGCTGAGTAAATTCGACAACGTCGGTAGGTATGTCGTCACACTCGTGAGGCAGCATGGCATCCAATGTTGTTGTGGCTTCGCGACCGTGGACCAAGCTGAAGGGTGTCATTCGAGTAGTTTGTTGTCGAGCGGTATTGTACGCGAAAGTCACATAAGGCAAAATCTGATCCCAGTTCTTGTGTTCCACGTCGACGTACATGCATATCATGTCTGCAAGGGTCTTATCAAGCCGCTTCGTTAGTCCGTTGGTCTGGGGATGATATGCGGTTGTTCTCCGGTGGCTTGTACCACTTAGTGTGAGAACCGAGTCAAGAAGTTCTGCAGTGAAGGCAGTTCCCCTGTCTGTGATGACTACTTTTGGGGCATCGTGCCGAAGGACGACGTTTTCGATGAAAAAATGAGCCGCTTCGGCTGCTGTTCCCGCTGTGTAGCTTTAGCCTCTGCGTAGCGCGTCAGGTAATCGGTTGCGACAATGATCCATTTGTTGCCGGCTGTAGACGTTGGAAATGGGCCCAAGAAATCCATTCCAACTTCGGTGAAAGGTTGTCCTGGTACCTCGACTGGATGTAAGAGACCTGCAGGCTTGCCGGGAGGTGATTTGCGTCTTAGGCAGTCGGAACATGTTTGTACATGATGTTTCACAGCAGCGGATAGCTTTGGCCAAAAGTACTTGCGTCGGAGTTGGGACAGTGTTCTCGTGTAGCCTAGATGACCTGAGGTGGCGTCATTGTGGTATGCTGTTAGTATTTCTTTGCGAAGTGATGCCGGTATGACAAGCAGATACGTGTTGCCGCTGGCAGAAAAGTTCTTCTGGCATAGAGTCACGGGGCGTCTTTACTTCGGCCTTCCAAGAAATTAATGAGTGGGAGTAGGTCTGGGTCGTGGCGCTGCTCCTGTGAAACGTTGACGGCGTCGACGACTTCCAAAAATGCAGCGTCCACGTCCACGTCATCGGTACCTGCGGGCTCGACGGGTGACCGCGAAAGGCAGTCGGCGTCGGTGTGCCTTTTCCCAGATTTGTAAATTATGGTCATGTCGAACTCCTGAAGCCTAAGACTCCAGCGCGCCAGACGGCCACATGGATCTTTCAAGTTAGTCAGCTAACAAAGAGAATGATGATCGCTGACAACCTTGAATGAACGGCCGTACAAATACGGGCGAAATTTGGTAACCGCCCACACCACGGCGAGGCATTCCTTCTCGGTAGTCGAGTAGTTTTCCTCCGTACGAGAGAGAGTTCGGCTGGCGTAAGCGATTACTTTTTCGAAGCCGTCTTGCCACTGTACCAGTACGGCCCCTAGACCAACATTGCTCGCATCGGTGTGAAGTTCTGTAGGGGCTTCCAGGTCAAAGTGCGCAAGAACTGGAGGCGTTTGCAGGCGCTGGCGTAGTTCGTCAAATGCTACTTGCTCATTTTAACCCCACAGAAAGGGAACATCGTCGCCTGTAAGGCGTGCTAACGGGGCAGCAATACGTGAGAAGTTCGCAATGAACCGCCGGTAATAGGCGCACAGCCCCAAGAAGCGCCTCACTGCCTTCTTGTCCGGGAGTCGTGACGAGAGGTGGAGCTTCCGGACTGGGTGTACGGGGCCTGATAGGGGTTGAACGCCTGAGGTTCAAGGCTCCAGCACCTACACCAGTGTCGCAACGTCAAAAACAGAGGTCGCACAGCCCTGATCAAGAGGGATAGCAGCAGGTAGCCTTTTTAATACAGCGCGCTACTGCGACTTCTTCTTCTTCGCCGCGCCTTGATAGAAACGCGCTTGCCTGCTCGCATATAGTCCTCCTCTTCATCGGAGTACAGGCGCGGCAATATAGTTCTGTATTCACGGAAACCTCTTATGCTATAATTGTTGTAAGAGCAAATTCCCGCTAATCGTTATGGTGGACATATTAGCGAAAGTGGCCAGCCAATGGTAAAGAGCACTTAGGAACGAAAAACTTTAGAGTAGCTATGTTCCTCGATTTCGCCAGAACTTCAACCTGCAAGTGTAGCCTGTAGTCACAGCAAACTGAACAAGCTTTACAGGATAGATTGAGAACTGATCACATGCTTAAGTACCGAAATGCGGTGACATTCCTGTCACTTTTTCTGACCTCGCATGCATATCGCGTAGCAGCGTGAGACGGTGCGGAATCGCACTACCCATACTCGTTCTCGGCGGAACCTGTGGGGGCTGTGACTTCGCCACATCGACGTGTCAAGTCGGCGTTCAGAAATAAGCGAAAGGCGGTCTCACTTCCCACGCATCAGAGATAGCGAATGTCGACGATCCGGCCAAAACAGACAGAATGAAACGAAAATAACTGTGCGTAGGGAAAGTCGTAAACAGAAACGCCACACCGTCCCCTGCTCTCGGGTGTTGTGTGCGCCGTCAGCAGCGGCCGCTGAAGCACTCGTACCTCATTCAGCGCGTCCGGTTACTATTCCTATCTGGGCGAGCCTTGGTGATTGAACGCGGCCGCACCGTTTCGAGATACCGATGGGGCGCGGCTCGGCACTTTCGCGTCGCGCCACGAGACATTCAAAACTGTCTTTGGGGCCCTGAAATCAAATGCCGGGTCTTGTTCGGTCAGGAGGACGTGTTTGTCTTGCGAAAGCACCGGGCTGCTTCTGCGCTTCTCGTCAAAATGGAGAAGACCCCGGAGAGAGGGTGGTTGAAGTGGGGTGCAGCCGTGCTTTTCCGCTACCTGTGTTTCGGGGTGTTCCGGTTACTACCCTCGGTCTCCACTCTGGCAACTTTTGTCTTTCGACTCCGGTTAGCCTATCTCCCCATTCAAGGAGCACGCGCGCGCATAGGTCAACGGCTGCGTGCGTGCCGCAAAGTGGTACAAGCCATGGGTATTTTAATAATTATCGTGCTGAAATCACTACGCGTTCTTTCTGTAGTGAACAGTTTCTCATGCCAGCAGGAGTGTTGTTTGTAAGCCAGTTTCTATTACTGTTCTTACTTGTGAGGACACAATTGTCCATTTTTAGACACAGTTTTGCAGTTGAAGTTCTAACGAAGTGAATTACGAATTGGCAATACACACGTGCGCAAAAATTCCACAGATAGGGTATTTAAACAATGGAAGGCATGTCTCTGTTTCAGGCGTTCCAATCAGGCTTCACTATTGGTTACAAATGTATTTAAAGAGACTCTGGTGACATTCTTCGCAGACTGCTTCCAGTGACCTTTTGATGAAAAGGTCATCTGGAAACAATTCACGCATAAAAACAAAAGAAAGGGCAATTAGGCAGAAAAGAGAGAGAGAGGGAGAAAGAGAGTGCGAGGTGGGAGATTGCAGATGCATTGTCTTGTATGTACAAACAACATGTAAGCTGTCATTGTGCACGTTTATCACGACCTGCGAGTATGCATAGTTTCGAATATGCCAGTGTTCGCCTAGTAAACGTTACGCTGTAAAACCACAACAGAAAAACATAATTTCGATGCAAAAAAAAAAAGGGGGGGGGGGCGATGAAGCACTCATTTTCTAATTTTGATGTTGTCTTTCAGATATAATAATTTCCGGGCGTATGTTATAATCTGCTGACTAATTTTTACTTTTTTGTGTGACTTAATTGCATTGTGCATTTTACTTTGTACACACGGCTCCTGCACTAGCTCCTTTGAGGCTGCAGCACGAAGAAAGAAAGAAAGAAAGAGAGAGAGAAAGAGAGAGAGAGAGAAAGAAAGAAAGAAAGGAAGAAAGAAGGAAAGAAAGATAGGAAAAAAAAGGAAGAAAGAAACACCAAAATCAATCAAACAAGAAGGCGCAGAACGAGCCCGTTGAAGAACTTTTTGATAGAATTTAGCGACCCGTGGGGATATTTTGTGGGCTCTCGATCAGAAAATTCGCGGCGAGTTAGTCACGCTATTGCTACTTTACTTTGATTTATCTTAGAAGACGTGTTTTACATTCAGCTTTCCATGCCAGTTTGCACGTTTCGCTTCACAAAAAGGAAGGGAATATATCTGTTTCATTGTGTCATCTGCCGGAGCACGTCTGAAAATGAAATGCTTGCGTGCAGATCAATCTTCTCACAATTATTTGTCATTTTTAATTACTGTGCTGTTTTCCCTTTTACTGGGAGGCCTTCGTGATGCACCTCCTAATCGTCGTCCTTGTGTAAGGCCGCCACCATAGCCTGCTGCATAGAGTCTTTCTCTCTTCCATTCAATAGCGGCGAGAAAGTCCTTGATGAACACAGCCGACATCCTGAACGTATTTATGGCAGGTAGTATTTATTGAATGTTGATTGAAGGTTTTATTGAGGACGCGCGTTAAGAACATAGTAGTTCTTGGTGAAAGGATTGGAACACCCACTGCGAGAGGTTCGCCTCATTTGAAGTATACCCACTGTAGCAGCATGATCACTCATCGTGTGAGGTACAATTTTTAATGATACGAATTTTAAGAAAGATTTACCCCACCATAGACAAGCCACGTCAAATTTATCCACCGACGCCAGCGCTTGCTATTCCCCTACCGGAGCAAGGCGAACTTTCACGTGGGGGCCTGTCGATTTCGCTAGCTGCACCCGCTCGCGTTGCACGTGGCCGCTTCTTTATTCGATTCACGAGAAAAGAAGAACAGTGGTCGAAGAAGGAATTCCTCTCGAGCCAGCCTTTCAACAATGTGACTTGTCTTCGTCGAGGCAACAACTTCCACGGATGCTCGATGGAAACACGCAGCAGCTAACCGCGGGAGTGTAGAGTATGATGGCAGAAGTCGAAAGGTTCAAACACGAGTGTCTTTAGTTGTGTTAGCGACGGAAATGAGGAGGGTGGGTGGTATAGTAAGAATACGAAATAGAACAGTGTCCTCAAGTCTATGCAGGCCCTGTCAATCTCAGGGGCCTAATTTTTTGTGAAAACACGAAGGAGAGATATACTGTTTTCGCAGTTAAAAAACGAGAAATAAAAAAAATGAACAAAAAAGGTTAACAGAAATGAGTTAATCAATAGACTCGTATTCGAACACATTGCATTCATTTCACATTTGCTCTGCTTACTCGATCCGCTTCGTGGCTATAACGTTGCGCTGCTTGGAACGAGGGTGTGGGATCGGTTCCCGGCCACGGAGGCCGCATTCCGAGAGCTTTCGTGCTAAACATGCTCATGTACTGTGCGTCGGGTTTGCAGTCAAGAACACCAGGTGGTGGAAATAAATCCGGAGGCCTCCAGTACGGTGTCCCTTATAGTCCACTTTTCACCTTCTGGACGTTAAGTCCCGCAATTTAACATTACTGCACGAACACTTTGCACACTGCTATGCACCGGAAGACCAGGACACCTTTGTGCATATTTATGACATGCAGGATGAGTGTGAACTTAACCTCCTGCTGGCTCTAACTTTATTTTGAAGCATGAAATACCATAAGTGTGCACGCTTCCCTTCATTTAGGCGACAATTGCAATCACTTCATTACATGAAAAATAAGAAAAGCAGGGACCTGATGCTAACGAATATTTAGGTAGAAAATTACTGTATCAGAACATATTTTGCTTTCGATACATTTACAATCTGCTCGAAGGAAATAATGAGCTCGACACAGACGCACATTTCCTTCGCAGAAGCACTTTTTTTTTTCTTGACTCACTCCGCGTCATTGACGTAACAATGCAGGACTGTAGCTGTGCTTTCGCGACGTTTAACCGGTGAAAATGATTGTTTGAGCTTGATCCAGATCAGATGGTGTAGATGTCCTTCGACACGAATCCCTTGTGGCAAATCGTCCCCATAAAGTTTACACACGAAGTTCAGCGCGCGCAGAAAATCGTGCTTTGGAAACTGAGGAGGACAGCGCGGCCGTTGTAAGTTTTTCGCTGTAAGTGGCGTCCGATGATGATGATGATGATTTATTGGCATCCCCTTTGAAACGGGACGACGACAAATAGTCGCCTAGCCTGCTTGATTTAATCAGGTATACTATACATGTTCTTTATCTACCATTTTTGTATACCTCTCATTATTCTTTTTCTTTTTCAAAAATTTACCTTGTACCGCTAGCGATGATTTTAAGAGATCAGGTCGTATCCATCTTTTCCCTGCTTTTTTTTTCCACCGCAGTTCGCAGTTCCACATTTCCCCAGTTCCAGGTCCGCAGTTTAGGGTGCCTCGATGCCAGCGCCGCCGTTCAGGGTGGTGCCATCCTTAGACCGCACCCACGCCGCCGCTTTCTCGCTGCGACGCCATCTTGAGTCACAGCGAGCGGTTGCGAGTGCTTGGTGCCGGTGCTTAGTTCGAGACACAGTGCGCGCAGATGCCTCGCTGACGCTTCTACTTGTTGGACAGTGTTCAGCCGCATGAATGACAAGCTTGTCAAGTGCATCGAGTCGACATGACGGGCTGTTGTGTTCCCAAGTGCACCGGATCGACGCGTAAAGGTCTTCGTTGTTTACGCTTCCCCCGGGACCCAGAGCGAAGGAAGAGATGGGAAGCCCATGTAAAGCGGTATCACTGGAAGGCAACGGATAGATCCTACATTTGCGAGGTAAGTGTCAAGAAAGTTTAGACTATCGCATCGTGTTTTTCATTTAAATAAGAAAGTATTCTCTGATCCTCGCTCACGAACTAAGCACTGCACCGATGCTGTCTGAGTAGCCTATGGTTTGCGAGCGCGCGTCGCATAGGCTTTTGCCGTTTTGATCGGCGCAGTCTATGCGAGTAGTACCCTTATTTTAAGAACTGACGAAAATGCTTCGCCGCGAAATAGCCTTACATTAGCTACAAATCGTCAAGTAAACCACCTATTTTACTTTTTCACGGGAAGCACACATCGTGTGTCTCTTGTTTCTTTTTTTTCCCCCTCAGTTTCTTTTTTCGCTACTGGTTATTTGGGACTAAAGAAAACAGTGCTTCTTCTGGGGAGAGCGGCTGTTGTGTACGTGGCAAGCGAAGCATTGTGATTTTCTCTATTCTCAGCAGATATCTTGCGGATCTCAGGTTGTTACGTTATATAGCTGATTTTTTAGACGAATATATTTGTAGCGTGGTGCTCGTAAGTCGATGGTCATTCGTGCTCATTCCCGATCGTAGTGGGTACTGTGACGGTCTTTAAATGCCTGTGCACGGTATGCCCAGGTGTAGTAGAGTTAAGGGGCATCATGGGACCAAAATGTTTCGGCGCTTTCTGGCATGGTGTCTGTTGTAGCCTGTTATTTCTTCGAAACGTGTGAAGCGAGGTAATACAGCATTACTTCTGCGAAAATTTATTTTTAAGCACTGTAATGGGTTCTCTGTATTTACAAGGCAACTTTTCATATCAATAATCACTTTTGTTGTTTTACTTGTACTTAGAAACACTTTGAAGAGGACCAGTACGAGGGAAATCGACAGGATGGGCGCCGTCTGTTAGTCAACAGCCCTACATCATCATGGACTATATTTTCGAAGTGAAAAACATTGCTAATCTGTATTTGACTGTCTTAGTTTCATTTACGGTTTTTGTACGCGATATGTATGCAGTGTTGTTTATTTTTTCAATGTAGTTATCAGTGTTCTAATGGTTATTTATAAAATGTTCTGTACTCGCCATCGATGTGTTTGGCTGATGCGACATATTCAATGGTAGCTGCTGTAGTCTGGCTGGATATCTTGATTAATATTACCCGCGGTTGCGTTTTCTTGTTTGCATTCTTGTTTTCGATTTATATTGTGTGCAATAACGTTGATGTACTCACTTGAACCCCCCCCCCCCCCCCCCCGCATGTAATGAATAAATTAAAAAAAACTCTCACTATCCCGAATTGTGTGTCGAGCCTACCTTGCGAATTTTTTTTTTTATCTCGTCTTTCAACATAACCTTCAGGCGCCACACAGTACATATAATTTTTCATGTACATATCTCTTTCATGATTGATTGTAGTAGACATTATAAGTAAATGTATTCTGTGCATCGTTTGGTTTCTTGTGTGTACTACGCAAGATCGACACAGACAAGTTACGTTACATGTTTCTCTACAGCACTAACTAAACCTTATTTTCACATCGCAGTTATTTTTACACCAGCTTAATCCCATTTTTGTGGGCAAAAAAAGCAAAATTGCGCGTAGATATTGTCAAATAATTGCAACGAACGCGAAGAGCATGCGCAACGCAAAGGAAACTAACCGCTGTGCGCGAGTGGCTGGCTACGGTAAAGGAGGCGTGACGTGTAAACCAAAATACAACAGCGAAAAAGAAAAACTTTACACACACGGGGGTCGCAAACCTTATATACCAAGCATCGAAGCGCAAAAAAAAAAATAGTGCGTATTTCAAACATACACACGGCATATTAAATGTAAATTGAATTAGGCAACTTGGGGCATGTTCCCGGCGCCATACATTTACGTCTTGGACCTTCGACGAGTTAACGGCTATTGGTTATAAAGATGTGCAGATGCGATACCGATAAAAAAATCCTCATCAAGGCAAAGCACTTGGAAGTGCGCCGCGAGTAACACTATTTATGAACGCAAGCGTAGCTGAGTCTCAGCTCGTGTGACTCAATATGGCGGCGCCAGCGGGGTTGTCTCCACCCTGGACGGCGGCGCTGGGCATCGAGGCACCCTACCGCAGTTCACACCGAAGCGCCCCCGCGCGGCGATGTGGTTGTCTATGTGGCGCGGGCTACGCACCCGACACCGTGGCTTGGCTGCTATGACATTCCGCTGCTGAGCCCGAGGGCGCGAGTTCGATTCCCAGCCCCCACAGTCGCATTACCACAGGTGCGTAGCGCAAAACGGGCGGTACCCTGAGGCTTCAGTGCAGGCTATTAAATGTGAAAATTAAACCGGAGCTGTTCACTAATGCGTTATTCACGGCGGAGGCGTAGCCTATGGACAGTAAGCGGCCATAATATATTATTAGGCTCGGAGCACCTTGTTTAACGAGGCTGGCTGCTCCGGAAAGGCGGGCTTTGTCGTTGAGCACAGAGACGGTGCCGCGCAGCGACCGCCGAGGGAAACCCGATCGGCGCTTCCTACCGGACACTGTGGCGTGCGTCCTTTCGCTGAGTGGGCGCTGTCCAGCTCTTTGACGCACGTGGCGACCATTGAAAGCCGTTATCGGTCGTTCGCGTGTCAAGGCTCTCGAGGGGTCAGAAGCAGCACTTTCTAATACGGGCCCTGTAGGCGCAACTCCTTGTTTCGCATTGTTTCAAGCAGGAGCGGCCAAGCAGGGTCGACCAGGAAGTACAGGGTCCACACTTTTATGGGGAACACCTCATTACTATTCAATCGCTCACAACAGTTTAAATTTGGCATGAAATCCTTCAGACTAATCTGTCAATAATAGATATCTGCTTTAGAAGTCGTATAAGGTACATTTACCCCATGGAGTAGAAGAAATGCCGAAGTCATAATTGGCTTGACTAGTAATGAAGCGTTTCCCCTACAAGTGAACGACCCTGTAGACGAAATTATTGCTGTCCGCTGATGCAGTTGTGTCAGCTTTCCAAAGCTCGTAGGACGCACTGGGTCGGGGAAGTTTATTTCCACAAGGCGAGGAACAAACTAGACGGTGAGCGTCTAAGCGTGGGTCATCTGACGCGCAGAATCACATGCAGGATCAATTTTGCTTATTCTCTTAACTGTGGCGTTGTCTCTGCCATCGTCACCCAACTGGAAGCTACCACTATTAGCGACGTTGACACTAACGGTAGCAGCCTTATAGGGATGCGATTAACCACGAAAAGCAGACAGTACAACCCCTTTCCACACTTAAGATTTTTACAGCGAAGCTGTTAAGGGCTCAGTCTCCGATGGTCGTGTCCGCGTGTAGAAAAAAAAAAAAAACTCTCATTGGCCGTATGCTGTACGTGCGAGTGAAAGCGCGCGAGGGACGCGCGCTTTCACGGAGAGCGAACGCACGGCGGAGAGCAAACGCGACTTCCGTCGCGCGAAAGGCCGTGGGGGGACGGGAGGGAGGGAGGGAGGGGACAAGTACCAGCAACGCACATAACTGTTGTCGACGGCGGCGGCGTTTTGCCCGAGTTCGCACTGAACGCGCGCGGCGTTGGTGACGTGTTTATGAAGAACGTGTCCACCTTTGCCGTACGCCCTATGGCGGTGTACCGTAGCGACCATAAGGCCATGGTTCCTGTGGTCACTAAATAAATGAAAACCACCGTATCATGTATATTTCTCATTCTTTAATAGTTCAAATAACCAATTACACCATCACATCTTAATAGTCATAATTGGAAATACATAATTCCCACCATTGTACAGCTTCGCTGGTCTTCCATCTCCACCTCAGTGGAAGGGCTGAGAGTTTTTTTTTTATGCTCCCCTCCGCCCCCTCCCTGACCCCTCCCCCAGCTGTTTTCTTCTTCTTTTTTTTTCTTTTTTGAAGTAATAGCGAAGGCGTTATTGCGACTAGATGCGGGGGTGGAGAATGTACGCTCCAAACGCCCAGGTCATGATCACCCAGTGAGGTGTGAGTATACGAGCAGCCGTAAAAAGGTTTCACAGGAACAGAAACGCCTGTTCCGTCGCCGCTTATCAAAAGCTTCCCGTATTATTTTCTTGCGTTCATGACTTTTATGCTCTCTAAATAAGCAATAAGCTACATAATTTTTTGTGTGTATTTGGAATTGGTAACAGTGTAAACATGATTTAACACTTTGTGCCTTTCTGCGTGAGTCTTGCACGCGAATGAGGAGCAAGATATGAAGCCTCCTAAAGTGTACATTGCGATCGCGAATAATGAATTAAAGGGAATCCCTTTCCGATACCTCAAGTTAATTAGGCTAAGAACGGTGGAAGATCATGAAAATTAATGTCTACGTTATTACAACCGCAGAACCACATTTAACCTGTAGTATCAGAAAGAGCAATGTCAGCACGATCGAATGCACATTTTTCCATACAACAGTACCGTTACACCTGGTGCCGTCGCAAAAGCAATTAGCATGCACCGACACTTGGCACGCATAGACACGTTACGGCGGTTTGGTGATCACGGACAGTTGAGTAGTAAGGCGCGTGGGGGGGAGATTGCATCTGAAAACATGGCTTTGTCCACGTGTTCCGCCGCGCTGAACACCGTCTCTTTCAGCACAGCGCCTCCAGATATCGGCGCGGGAGCGGCTCGCGGCGAAAGCCGTTCACCGCTTGGCCGCCTTCTAATTGCAGTTCATTTGTACCGCCGGCGAAAGATAGCTCCCGCGGCGGCCGCCCTGATGGCAGATGCGGTCGCACGAGCGAAGGAGCACCCTCCCAACACCACGCGCGTCTCCGTCACCCGAGGAGCGCGACTGCGAGCGGGGCAACATTTTCAGCTCGTAAACTACGCCCTAATGACTCGCCCTCGCGCCGTTTATCTGATCGGCCCTGGAAATAGAAGCGTGCACGGCGTTCGGGCGCCGGGCTCTGCGGACAAAGGCGCCCCCGGAGCCGCCGGCACACACACACACAAGGGCCTTAGGTGCAGCCCGCAAGATGAATGCGAACATGGGTCGCGCAAGAAACAAAGATGGCAATCCACGCAGGTGGAGCGGGAATGACGGAAAGGCATTTGCGTTCTGTGACGAATCCCGATTGCGAAAGTGTCTCCGCGGCTATGTATAGAGGATCGCGAGGCTGCAACGAGGCTGCGGCGGCGACGGCTGGGCCGGCCTCCGCCCAGATTAATGGCCCCCTCCCGATCGTGCCGAGGGGCCGTAGGTTGCGACCTCGGCGCCGGAGATGCTTCCAGCCGCTCTGAGTCGCGCTCCCGTCTTCCGCGCGTGCGCGCGAGAGCTAGCGAGCAGTCACAATAATCCGCATGTTAAGGCGTTGCCCACGTACGAGGCGGCGACCACACAACCGCGACGCTTTCACCGAGCGTTGTAGAAGACAGGCGAAGTAGGAGGCCGCCCGGCCCTGTGACGCGCGTCGTTCACCATGTTTTGTCTAGCGGAAAATTTTCAAATTTAGCTCGTAATTTCTCTGTCGCGCATGCTCTCCGTGTCATTGCGCGCCACTGAAAACACCATACAGGAACGATCGCGAAATTGCGCGCGAAAAGCAAAACAAGGCTGACTGACTGATGTATGATTGATTTATTGATTGATTAGAAATGTTGATAGCTATTTTGTCGCCGGCTCATCGACGAACAATAAATTGTTAAATATTTAGAGGGTGATAACATGAGGTGATACGAGGGCGTTCCGGCAATGAAGCAGTTTTCTCAAACGTGCGAGGGCGCACGAGGCGAAATGGGTTGGTGCGAAAGCTTGGCTGGAAGCTTCTCACATGCATGAAACAAGCCGATACAGTCGGATTCAGCTCCAAGAACCACGAAACAGTCGAAGCCGAGATGGTCAGTGCGCATTGAGGGCTATTAGTAAAAAAATTGGTGTGGTTTAGCTTTGGTTAACCTGCATGGTTGATAGCGAAAGCTTCACTGCCCTGGCTAGGCCCACTGTCGAGCTGTGACCGAGGTGTGGTTTAGCAATGATATACAGACATGTTTGCAATGAATACAGTGTTTATTCATAATTTTTTGTGCCTATGAAGACACTGCGGTGATCAGTAAAGTAGTGAGACTTGGTTGCAACTCGCAGCCGGGCCCAACTCTACTCGGGCAACGGCGGCAATGTCTCCTTTCAGGGCTCCGTAAAGGCCTAAATATAATCCGACGTAGCATGAACGCGCGCACACGTTGTTTCACGTTGGCGAAAACAACAGCGGCTATAGTTCGACCGATGCTTCAACGTACTGGCGCCGCCAACGTAACCGGACGCGCGGCCAATGCGCTCCGACGCGCCCGGCGTCTGATGACGCTCCCCCGCGTGCCGATAACGTCGGACTATAAAGGCGCCTTAATGCTCTCTTGTGGTTTGACCTCTAGCTCTCAAGGTGAAAACTGTTGAGTCGCCGACGGCTGCCCGAGGTAGCGTAATGAAGCTTTCGCTTCAAAAGTAACAATGCATTCGAATGAGAATGTCAAGTAATTTAATGAATGCCACTTGAGCGCGCAGGCTTTCGCCTTCACCCTCTTTTGCGTTTGCTAAAGTGACTGTCAAATTTTTGTTTCGCACTTTTAATATTTAGTTTGAGAATATTTAACATAAAAGACATGCGCTGCCGGTGTTTTGTTTCATGATATTTGTTTGTGGGCTGTCATACTCAAACATTCGAGGAACAAGTTTGTAAATAATGCAAGACAAAGTGTGAGCAACGATAACGTCGGACTATAAACGCGTCTTAATGCTCTCTTGTGGTTTGACCTCTAGCTCTGAAGGTGAAAAGTGTTGAGTCGCCGACGGCTGCCCGAGGTAGCGTAATGAAGCTTTCTCTTCAAAATGGATGCTCAGCATTTCGCATTGTCGCCTTAGCGACTTGCACGTTGCCGCTGGGTCAACTTGAATAAACGTACAGGTGGATGAAAGCGTTCAAACTTTATGAGAAGCAGAAAGAGGAAGGGAGAGAGAGAAATTAAAAAGCCATAGTTGCGGCGAGAACTGCATAATACAGTTGTAGTACTTGGCCGGCACTATTTGTAGGTGCAAACATCACAAATAATAGTTAAATGACAAAACTGAATAATTAGAGGATCGTTATTCAAGATGTGCCACTGCGAAAAATTCTTCGAATCAACACCAGCTTCGAAATATCTGGAATCAAAATTGGCTTTCAGTGCGCCTCATTACGAAGTCGGAAGAGGAAACCGCGCCGACAAGTGCTCTTTCTAGATTTGATCGACGCTCGGTTGAGCCGGTGTTTTCATTTGAGCCGGACCTACAGCGCATCATGGTACGATGACGGCTGCTGTCCGTCTGCCTATGCCTCGCTTTCAACGGTGAAATCGGCGTGTACTTCAGCGATATGAAGCCAACTAACAGAAAACCTTGGGCGCGATAACGTAAAACTATTTCATTTTGATTTTCCTCCTGACATCAAAGTTAGGTAGCCGCCGACGCAAGCATGGCCGAGGATCCGCAATGGTTTTTCAACAACCGAATCAGACGTTCTCGTTGTCCAGGAGGTTCCTTTTGCTTGGTTTTAAAGCGAATGGCATTGGCCTATACTGCGACAGGTTTTCGTTACCTAACCCACTGCCGAGAGGCGAATAGCGCGCAGAGATTTATAGGGTTTCGGTGGAGCCTAGGCAGCGTAGCCGAAGTAAGTCGCCAGGAGAGAAGGGTTGTGCCAGCGTCTCCGAGTGGCGCGAGCGGCCCCAACGTCACGTTGGCGTCACACAGGGGAGAAAAGAGTTAGGAGAGTGGTGTCGGTGTTTGCGATTGGTCCACTTCCCCTTTCTTAGCTTGCGGTGGCTCCTCGACGATCGCGACGGCGTGCAACGGGGCGCAATGAAGAAACCATCTTAGACTGCTGCGCTAACAAATACTTCAAAAAACACTTCGTTAATGACTTTTTCGGCGCCGTGTGCGCGATCGGCTGTGATTTCTGCATGATTTCTTTCTCTTAGATGGGCCGTATACAACCTTATTTTGGACATAAGTGCTTAATAAATGAACAATTGCGTCCTACTGAAAGCACAGTTGTGCTCATAACATTTAAACGCAAAATCGGTTCGAAAAAAGTTACGAATTAAACCCAAGTACTCCGGTTTTTAAAGCCGTAGCGACAGATACGCCGATTCCGCATCCAAACTATATCGTTCTGCACCCGCAAGTTTGTGGCCGCTGTGGAAACAGCTGGTCGGCTTTTACGAGCCGCGTTTCCTTTACTTTTGCGTGTATAGCACTGCGAAATTGATTGATGTCTCGGCTACCGATGCGTACTTTCGATCGAGGAGTATTGTATTTGCTGCGATCAAGTGGGAAAACCTGAAAGAGTAGAACATAGTGAGCAAACACCGCTTTATGTAACTTCGTTGAGCGCGGGCATAGGCTAAATAAGTGCGTGGCGGTTCATTGTTGCTTGACGTTCCATTTCGAAATTCATTTTTATTACACGCAAGCAAATCCGTTCTAGCCAGTGGCTCCAAGCAGTCAGTGCCGGAGAGATCGGTGGGCAGCCATCTTCTATTTATTTTGTAACGGGGCATTCCCAGGCTATTAAAAAAATTGCTTTGTTCAGCACAATGATGCATGATTAGTGCGTGCGCGTCTTTTTACGTCATGAGCTTTCGCAACATTGTGACGTCGCGTGGCAGACAGGCGAAGGGGGCGCGGATCTCAAAAGTGTGACCTCTTACGGAGATATAATGGCGGAGATGGAATAGAAACAGATTGGAAAAGCGTTACGTTAAATAACGCCCCTTGATAAGCGAGAAGAATAATGGGAAACGAGGGGCTCAATTTGTTTTTAGTTAGGACCGTAGGAAGCAAGCAGACACTGATGCCAGGAAAGCAGGCGAAATTAAATTCCTATTTTAATTGAAATATGGAAATAATAAAGAAAAGGGAAATGAAAGTGGACGAAAGGCAAAATAAGGCCTCAGTTTTGGCAGCCTTGGTAGGTTGGTCGAGATAGCGATCGCTTTAGATTTTGTTTATTACCGTAAAACACGCAATACAACATTGACAGAGTAAATTAACTGAGGGAGTTAAACTTTATTCCTGAAAAAAAAAGAAGAGATTCGGCTTTCTAGCCTCACTGGTAAGCAGGATAATAGTTCTCGTGGAGCCTAAATCTCAGAGATTCTCGTTCATTAGTGCTAGCTGTTTGTCACTGGCCTAGCTGCCTTCGCTATATTATGTCCCACATAATGTTTAACTGGCATCTGCTCTTACGAGCAATTCTTGTGTAAGACCTTTTTTTCTAAATACCGGCCCTGAAGATATGCTGCGCGTATAAATTCTCAAAGGTGAGCGAAGCGTGGCAAGTATCTACACATCTCGTATGGTGTATATCTTGGACTCCCACTTGAAATCCGACTGGAGTATTCTTGTGAAATTCATGCCTGCACTATAGTCTGCATGGCCTGGCAACTATAGATACGCAGCTACTACAGCTTTTCGTTTTAATAAAAATTTATTGTGACAGCTTAACTGAAAGTGTGGCATTAAGAACTTTTATCCTGGGAGCTGCCATCTGCAGCTATCTTTCACCATGCCCATGTCTACCGGTATGTTTGATTCTGACGGTCTGAAAGCCTACATCTATATCTTACTTAATGTGCTCTTCAAGTTCTTAAACAAAGAGGAAGTCGAAATAAATATAGCAAATGAGCGGACATGTTATGCCTCTTCGCTCACTTCGTCACAACACAATAGGCAGGTTATATCTCGATAATTTTTTTTATCGTATTGCCCCTTCGCGGCTTTCAATAAAACAGATACTGAACGATAACGTGGACATCACGTCAGCCCATTTTGCTTGACTTATCTGGTACGTCTGTGGAGATAAAACGCGAATAAATTACGACATACGATATTACATCTTGAGGGAAGGGATTTGAATATTCTTACGAGCTGGTATTCAGTAATTTCGCCATGTTTCCCCGGTACAGCAAATAAAGAAAGGAATGGGCGCCCTCACGAATAGCGTATACGCCGTCCAATAAAATGTCGTGTTCAGATCGCCACTCGACAGAAAAGTGTAGCCCTTTTATGGGGCTTTCGCTTCTTTCGAGGCTTAGCGTAGTCAACTGCGCAGGCCAGCCTGCGCTCGCCGGCTCCTGCCTCGCAGCCGACCGCGGAGATTGCGCTAGCCCGCCGCCCTTTCATATGCAACTACGCGGGCGCAGGCAAACGGGCGGTGAATGGGCCACCACGGCGCTCGAGTGCAGAGTTCGAGCGAAGTTCTTCACCGCGGCGAGGACCCGGCGCGCACCAAGGGGACAAGGGCGCCGGGTGTGCAAACAGAAAGGAGGTGGAGAATTGTGGGCCTTTTTTTTTCATAAGCAAATATTACTTCGTGTTTAATTTTTTTACCCATTTCAACTAAAGAAGAAAGCCGAAGATAACGAGAGTGGCAAAATAGATGTGCTGTAGAAATAACGGGCCCGAACGTAAAGAACGAATGGAATTAAACTTGCTGGTAGGGCGCATCGATCTCCTACTTACAGTTGGCAGCAGAAAAAAGAGTGACAGTAGCGACGATGACCGACGATGACAACGACAACAACAACGACGACGACGACGACGACAACACCACCACCACCACCACCACCACCAACAACAACAACAGCATGAGCTAAAATTTTAATAATACATCGGCTACTTTCTCGTATTAAATTGACTACTGCTGCTACTGAACCGCGTAATGATTGAGGAGAAATAAATGTGCTATTTTCGAGGCAGCGAGTAGTGTTATTTCTGGTCTTTTGTAATTGATATGAGAAAAAAAATCACCTTGTTCTGATGGAAAACAGAGAGAGAGAGAGGTAAAGGAAAGACAGGGAGGTAAACCAGATAATATCTCCGGTTGGCTACCCTTAAATTGTTAGCCTGAGCACAAGCCCGACATGTTACTGCGGACAAAGGCTTAAAGGTGAAGTTATACATGGACTCTGAACGCCTGCGATACTATAGAACCAGATAGGACTGCGAACAGACACATAACCAGATCGAATATGTGCGCGCAATCAAAGTTATTTACAGAGCCCTGCTGATCTAAGAGTACCACAAGAGCATCTTAGGTCCAGCGAAAAAAGTCAAGGAACCAGGAAGGAAAGGCAGGGCGAACGTTCGTCCCGTATTTCGGTCTTCGTTTCTTTGAGCTGGTCCTAAATCAGCGCATCAACTTGCCTCATACTTTGTGCTTCCACACGAGCCTTGCTTGCTGACAACACGAAAGCGCAGCTTCCCACATGTGCCAAGACCGTCCCGCAGCACAAGCCACGAGTCGTAACACAACGGGATGGGAGGGAGAAGTCAAAGTGGTAGACGTGCTTCAGACGTGGAAACGAAGAAGTCTGGATAAACAAATGACGTTTGTTCATCAGAAGAGCCCACAGAACACTACAGCGCATGCGTAAAAAGTACAATCAGGGCTCGTATTCACAAGAACGTTCTTCGCTAGAGCTGTTTTCTTAAGAGCCGTCGCTAGAAAATCGTCATGTTGGACATTCAGGATGTCGAACCTCAATCTTCTCAGGTTCGGTTCGGGTTCGGGTTCACGCTTTTCGGTTCGGGTCAGGTTCAGCGAAAGTAATAACGGTTCGAACCGGTTCGAAGCATTCTGAACCGGTTCATTCTGGGTGAAATGGGTTCGAAGGAAAAAAAAAAGAAGAGCATCCGCATGCCTCGGTCGAAAAACGTAGTTCTCCTGGCTACAAGCTGTGTAACACCGCCTTCCTTTGAACGGACATTAGCTTGGAAAAGTTATCACAAAAATGATGCGCAATACGGAGCTGTATCTCAGGGCCGGAATTTATGCACTCGGTGAGCTTTGTGGCACCATGTGGCAGTGGTTTGCCGCGATACCAGTCTCCCAAATTTCCTCCTTCATTGAATTCTTGAAGTTTCCCGCGCTCGTTTCCCACACTGTGTAAAATGTATATCTATTGTTAACTACCCATGTACTACGTGTTAATTTTATCTCAATAAGGTACCGAGTTATAAGAGAACATGTAATATCATAGTAAAACGGAGCTGCTGGGCTAGTTCGTACACAGCTATAAACCGAGCACGATCGAAAACAAAACAGGACAAGTGAGGGGACTCGACTCGACTCGACTAATAGCCATGTGCATTCCGCACGAGTTGTGCACCTCTGATTGTGAGTAGGAGTGTGCGTTGTGTAGAGGTGAGATTTTAAGTGAACTGAGAGGTCGGAAATGTTGGCCACCAAAGGGGTGATGCATATCATCATATAAAACACGGATACCAACTGGGGAGGCAAAGTACGGCATTTTGAAGAATGTGAGTAAACGGGAGCAAACAATTTTTTATTTTGTCCGGAGGTAGTTTGCACGTTCAATAAAGGTCAAGTTCGAATAAAAAATACGACGAGGATTTTTCTTTTTTGTTGGCCCTTGAGGGTGACGTCATTTAAAGGAACAGTGGGGTTGCAAATTCGGACAGAGAGAGATAAATGAGATGAAAAAGGCAGGGAGATTAACCTAAAGATAGATATTAAGTTTGCTACCCTGCACTGGGGAAGGAGGGACAGGAAGATAAAAAAAATGCACACACATAGTAACAGATGGCGATGAAAAAAAAAAAGAAATGAAAAAAACCCAACACACACAAAGGAACGCGGGAGTGTCACAGTCGTTCAAACAGGTTGCTTGACCGGAGGAACTTCAGTAGCGCAATCGTCGCCTTCTGGTGTGAAGACCACATCAGCCGGCACTCTAAGATTGTCTGCTCAGAAAGCGGCCGGTCGTCGAGGCGTGTGTTCTCTGGGAGCTGTAGCAATTAAGGGACAATAAAAGAGGATATGTCCGATAGTTTCCTCGCTGCCGCAACTATCACAGGCAGCACTGTCAGCCATTGCGATGCGGCAGGCAAATGCATTCGTAAAATATACCCAAGCCACAGTCGGCAGATAACAGTTGTCTCGATTCAGGATAGTCCAGATGGAATGCGTAGTCGGAAGGATGGGTCTAGGCGATGCAGTCGAGTATGCCGGAAACCTGGCGTGTTCCACATGGATCGTGTGGTATCACGCGCAGGTATGCGAAGCTTTGATGCTGCATCAGTTCTTGATAGCGGGATGGGTTCCTTCACGGCATCTTCATGAGTCCTCCTAGCAGCTTCACCGGCATGTTCCTTGCCCATGATGCCGCAGTGGCCTAGGAGTCACTGAAAAGCGATGTCATGTCCTTTCTCTGCTAGTTGGTGATATATAGCTGCCTTATTTCCCGCACAAGTTGGCCTTGTGGTCCATGACGTAGAGGGGAAAGCAGACATTTCAGGGTGGCCTTGGAATCGTGAAATATGCTCCATCTTCATGGTAGATCTTCATGAATCATGCGAAGTGCGCTGCGAAGTGCAGCAAGCTCCGCAGCAGTCAACGTTGTCCGGTGAGAGGTTTTGAACTGAATGGAGACGGCTTTTTCGGGGAGATCACAGCTCCTGCAGATCCGTACACAGTTGTCGAGGCTTCAGTGTAAATCTGAAGATGGTCTTTGTATGTCTCGTGCAGCATGGGTAGAGATAGCTGCTTGAGAGCTGGCGACGAGAATCCTGCTTTTGTTCGAATTTCTGGTACCGAGAGTCGTACTTGTGGGCGAGCCAAACACCAAAGAGGTGCAAGCAGCCTCTCGGCAGGCGTATAATCTCTAGGGAGGCAGTCACGATGTGCCGATATCTCCTGTCAAAACGAGGCACTGGGCCGGTATTTTGGTAGCGCAGCGAAGTGGTGTGCCTGATGTGTGCCTGATGTGTGCCTGATGTGTACTCTGAGCACTTCCAATCTCATATGAGTTGTGACTGGGTAATCTTGGGCTATCGCAATTGTTTCTGCTGTTGTTGTGCAGCGCGGCAATCCAAGACAAACCATGAGTGCCTGCGCCGGAGCACTCTCGATTGTGCGGATGTACTACTGCAGGTATTACTCAGTACAGGTAAGCAGGTGCCTTTGCGCTCTTTGGCCACATCTGGTCCATGCGACAATAAACTCCAATAATCATTATCATCCTCAGGTAAGCCGGACCTCAGATACCCGAGAAGCGGCGTCCTATGGAGTTGTAACATCGCGTGTTTACTGACGGCGTACCCCGCGTTTTCCCTCCAAGAAATTTGAAAAGGTGTGAAATGACTATTAGACGTTCCTTCAGGTATAGGCCGCATGGGGACTCCAGCTGATGTCTCGATCAATGATCATCCCTAAGAATCTGTGCGTCCTGGCGTAGCAGAGGTTTTGTCCATCGATAGATATGGCGTAGGACATCACTGGCTTCCGCGTAAACGCCACCAGCGCACATTTTTTAGAATTCGGATAGAAGTATTGGCATGGCTATTGGGGAAATATAGGAAGCATGATTTTTCTTTGTTGATGACTTTTTCGCGACGCACCAAGCGGCAGATAACATGAGTGCCTCGCGTCTCTTTGCTTCTTGATCCGATCGCTTGGCTGCGGAAATGACAAGCACCTGTCGTGGGAGTATGCCCGTGTTGACACAGCAGGCGGTAAGGGGATATTTAAAAGTCTATGAATAGTAATATTTCAAAGAAGATAGCTGATGGGTGAGCCCTCAGGACCTCCGATTGAAGGTGTGGTTTACGCCTCGCTGACGCTAGAACGGTAAACGACAGTTCGGTGTTTTAAGAAACATTTTATGAACTGATGGCAAATGTTTTATTGCGATAGAAATTATATGGACACTCCAGGTGCATTTCTGCCGTCGCCGTCGTCGTCGCCGTCGTCGTGAGGTTCCGTATGAAGTCCAAGGGCGATAAAATCGTCACCGCGTACCGTATGCTGTATGTGCAAGTGAAAGCGTGCGAGGGTGAGCCGGCGATCGCGGCTCAATCTCGGGCACGCAAGGGAAGGAAGCGCGCCGTTTTCCAGTCGCGCGCAACGTTCCGGAGGGAGGGTGGGGAGGGGGGAGGGGCTCGTTTTACTCCAGGCATTCCGAGGGGCGCGAGCGCTCGCCTGTGCTGCAAGGCTCCGCGAGGCTCCGGGGGGGGGGGGGGGGGGAGGACGTGTTCTACGCCGCGCGCGCCCGCACAGGCGGCTATATCGTGAAAGCCATCTGCGGCGGGGACAGAGTGTTTGTGTTTTCACGGCTTAGTTCGCGTTGATGCGAGTGGCAGCACGAAGGTCAATTCGCTCGTTGCTGCCATTGCGCTTACTCACCCCAGCGTTTTGACAGCGAGTTTCCGTGGTCATCGAGTGAGATGCGTTTGTGTTTGCTTGTGCGCGCGTGACACCATGCTTGTTCATTTAGTTAGTATACCTATGTTTACACGTTTGTACGGCAGATAAAACTACTATCCCCACTTCGTGTAGTTGTCCACTAATTTGCTATCGCAATTGATGCTTCGCCTTTCGGGCGAAACTGCGACTTTTTTAGAACAGCTATGAGATCTGAAAAACTGTAATACTGTGGGATGCAAAACACTGTCGAAGAAGCCTTGTAATCGAGAGGTGAGTGAAGCGTGTAGCTTTTTACCGTTAATTACACTGAGTGTTTTACGGAGCCCGTATACGGCGAGGGACGCACTCTTCCATTGTTTTAGAAAGATCAATGTGCACTTCATAACTCGAAAGAGCGTCGTAGTATTGACGTTTGTGATAGTCCCCGAGTTGGGGTTCTGTAGTTTTTCGAAAATGCCAACGCATTGGCCTGATGCGTTTACGTTCAATCGCCAAATCTGGCGTCTACCAGGAATTGCATCCGTCTGGTCGCGGAACAACTGGTTGTAAATGACTTTCACGCAAGCGTATGTCATTAGTATAGATTTTTTTTGAAAAATTCAAGAGCTCCTCTAGAGCTTCTTTTGAATGAAGGGAGTTTGTTGAATCATTTGGAAGCAATTAGAATTATAGAGTGATTCCAGAATTTCTTCTGTTCCACATTTTGTAATGCATTTTAGTTAAGGCTTGTTTTAACAGAAATGAGAGAATTGAATGTTTTGATGGTCAGAGTTCTGGAATCCCTACTGAACAAGTTGAAGCCGTAAAAGGCGACACCAAGATATGCTAACGGGGTTATCCATCCAGCTGTGAGCAACGTGCGATTAAAATGTAGGTTAGGGTCGAGGGTTATTGAGAATTACGGGATCATTAGTGGATGTGAATGTGATGATTATGCACCAGGCGTATCTCCGTCCACCGGGTCCCAAAGTTAGTGCTTCGCACAGAAATGTCCGAAAATGTTCACAAATGGGAACATGATGTGAGTGATGCAAACCAGGAGTCGCGCACTTCGCTGCTACTACCAATTCTGAGGTGTGCAATATAAACATGTTGCATTGTGAACGTAAAACAGCGCTCGAAAAATACGGGGGACTTGAGGGTGACGCCATTTAAAGGAACGGTGGGGTTGCAAATTCGGATAGAAGTATTGTCATGGCTATTGGGCTGGCCGCCTTCGCTAAGCATATTTCCAGCATCAGGATTGGCTGGCTCTTACGAACAATTCTGGCGTAAGAACATTTTGTGAATACGAGGGCCTTATTTTATCGCCGCCGCATTGCAAGTCTGACACACTTCGACAATTGTATTGCAGCTCCCTTCATGAGATATCAAACGTATTACTCCCGCCAGCACGTTGAATATTGTACAGGGGCTATTCATTTCAAGTCACCTGCAACGCCTCCCGTTCTCTTACTTTTCCTGCCCTCTCTCCCTTCTCTTTCGAACAGCTGCAGACTGGAATGACCTACTTCGCCATATCACTGTAATCACCTGCCAATCAGTATTCAAGATGGGCATTACTAATCACTATCTCCAATAAAAATTTGCCTAGTTCTCTCTCCCCCCCCCCTTTTTTTTTGGACTTGTGCAAAACATGGAGAGTTAGCTGTTCGACTAGCTGGTACATGATGTTTTATAAAAAAAAAAACCAACGCAATAAACGGGACAAGAAAGAGAAACAAATATATAACACTGTGTTTTTCCTAGGGTGGCATGGATGTCTTGTACGATTTAGGAGAATAACGACCCAAATTACAGCGAAGCACAGTTTAAAAAAAGTCGCAGTTTCGCCCGAAAGGCGAAGCATCGATTGCGATAGCAAATTAGCGGACAGCTATGCGAAGCAAGAATTGTAGTTTCATCGGCCGTACAAACGTGTAATCATATAGGCATACTAAATAAATTAACAAGCATGGTGCCACGCGCGCACAGGCAAGCATGAACGCATCTCACTCGTTGACCGCGGAAACTCGCTGTCAAAATGCTGTAGTGAGCGAGCGCGGCGGCAGTAGCGAGCGAATTGACCTTGGTGCCGCCGCTCGCATCAATGCGAACTAAGCCGCAAAAACGCAGCGCAGAGGGGACTGCAGATGGCTTTCAAGATACAGCCGCCCGGGCGGGCGCGCACGGCGTAGAGCGCCCTCCCCTCTGTATCCTCCCCCGGAGACTTCTGGTCCGGCGGGCGCGGTGTAGAACCCCCCCCCCCCCCCCCCGTCCCTAATCTCCCTCCGGAGCGATGCGCGCGACCGGAAGACGGCGCGCTTCCTTCCCGCTTTCAGCCCTTGCGTGCGCGAGATCGCACGCTTTTACTCGCACGTACAGCATACGGCACGCGGCAACGATTTTATCGCCCGTGGGCTTTATACGGAACCTCACGGCGACGGCGACGGCGGCGATGACGACAACGACGACGGCAGATATGAACCTGGAGTGTCCATCAATAAAAAAGAAGGATGTCGGAGTTTCGCTTGAAAGACGAAGCACTAATAGCGATACTACAGTATTAAACCACTACACGAAGGTTCGTAGTTTTATCGGCCGTATAAATTGCAGTAAACATTGCTTAATAATTAGATTAACAAACACAGTTTCACGTCTGCAAAGCAAAAGTGAACAGATATTACTCGATCACCACGAACACTCGCTGTCACAACGCTCGCGTGATGAAGAGCGCCGACAACGGGGAGCGAACGCTTCGTGCTGCCTTTCGCTTCACCGCGTCTCGGAAGCTTGTGATTACGCGACTTACAACACTAGGCCCGCGGGATCCTAACGCGCATCAAGAGTCCAGCCATCTCGCCTTAGCTTTTGCACTTACCGAAGATTACCGCTCATGGCTGTCCGCGCGGCCACGGCTGGGCGATAGGAGGAGACCCATGCTCACCTGCCCCCTCCTCCCAAAGTGCGCACTTGATCACGTTACCTCATGCTCACCTCCCTTGCCCACACGATAGCGCGCGCTTGATCACGTGACCTCCAACATTGATGCGCGGGAAGACGGCGCGCATCAAGCCACCATTCATCTCGGCTAACCCTCGCATCCACAGCATAAGCGCACGTGGCGCGATAGAGTCTTATCGTACTTGGACTTTATACGAAACATCACGGCGACTGCAACAACGCCGGCGAGAATTCACCGGGAGTGTCCATATAATTACTATCTCAATTAAAGACCGTGGAGTCCGGATAGTATTTTCTCAGCAAATAGGCGTTTCCGGTTGCCGTGGAGCTTTTTGACAGCCCTCGTGCACTGTTCTCACCGCTTCCGCGCCGCAGCTGCTCCGCCTCCGCGACCGGCGTAGAAAGCTCGACTGCTTACAATTGAAGCTCTCAGATTGACACTTCTGGACTTAAAGAGATAATTACGACTATTTTATTTTTATTCCTACGATATTTCATTTTCCCACGCCGAACGTGATTCGCAAATGGCAAGCCTCGAGAAACATTATCATCATAAATTTGCCAGGCTGAGGCAGGCTGAGCTTACCGGTCTCAGCCTGGTTAACCTCCCTGCCTTTTCTTTATGACTTCTCTCTCTCTCTGCAAAATGTTTATCCTATATAAAGGCACACTTTATTGCTTATAAGAAGACACACCTCGATATGCCCGAAACTACCAAAAAGACGCACTGTTGAACGCGCCATCGAACTTCAAAGCACAATTAACAGAAGATAGGTTGTTTATTCACAAGGCACCTAATTAGCCATACACCTTTACATTTGACCACACACCATCCTTCGCATGCCTTACGTATTCCCCAGATTTCATTTTGCTAGCTCCAATGGTTCTCTCAATGAACTTCTGTCGGCATTTGCAGCAGACATTCATCTCATCTAGTCGCACTAACAGCTTCGCTGCAAAATAACTTGTAACTTTTAATTTCAAACCTGTAACCTTTAAGTTTTACAATAACCATTGACGTGCCTGACGAACTTTCTAAATTTCGTTTCACTAGATCCAATGCTTCACTAAAAAAATTCACTTTACAAACAAATTTTACTATAGTATTTTGCAGCGAAGCTCCAACTGGAACTTCGCTGCTAAATTCTAGTAAAATTAAGTAGGGATAAATTGGTAGAGAAACGAAGACTCAGTTCGTTTCACAAGTTAAATGCAAATGAATATCGGGCCCCTGTATATTTCCAGAGGGAGAACTTACCCACTTTACCTATCTTCTTAACAGTGAAGTATAAAATTTTCTACTGGTGTCCGTGCTGAAACCACCGCCAGGAGAGGGAGAAAGCAAGGAAAAAAGCTTTTTTAGATAGCTGCGGTCATTAAAGAGCCCGAAATTAACAGAGAGAACGGCTTATTTCAGAGATAGTTGAACTGCATGATTGAAACTTCACGGTTGCGAGAGCTACATACATGCGAATACATGCGAAACGATGCAGTCTTGAATTGTCGCCTGCGCACTCTCGACCTTTCGCTCAAAGATCGACTACCACGAGGCCTCTCTTATTGCAATGGAACTTTGCTATGCCGCTTATGGCTGGAGTATCGTTCACAAAAGCTCAGTCGCTCGTCACAGAAATGGGCGACACTTTCGCTAGAAAGGTGTGGCTAGGTGTGGCTAGGTGTGGTCTGTGAAGTATCTTCTCTGCGTTTCTTACCTCAACTACTACCATCAGCTTTCACTGCGGACTGCGTTAAAGCACTCGAGAGTGTCCTTAGTAACAGAGATACTGGCTGAGAGGGCGCTGTTGCGTTTCAGGAATGTTCGAAAATGTAACGAAGTGGTGGAAATTCACCAAGGACTGAGAAAGGATGTTCTCTGTCTCCATTGTTGTTCACGCTTTATGTCAAGGGCTTAGAAAGACGACTGGAAAACAGTAAATTAGGGTTTGATTTATCCTACATGCGTAATGGACAAATGGTGCAAGAGAAGTTCCCCGGACTGATGTTTGCGGACGACATGGTGCTACTGGCGGACTATGTAAGATATTTACAGACACTTTCGATTATGTGTGGCAACGCAGCGACAAATCTAAGCCTTACGTTTAGCACAGAGAAATCGGGAATTATGATCTTTAATGAAGAGACGAGTAATTACGTGGTGTCAATTCAACAGCAAGCCATACCCATGGTCAAGCAACATAAATACCTCGGCGTATACATAAACGAAGGAAAGACTTACTCAAGCACCCACAAAGATAACCTGAAAATAAGGGGGAAGTGGGATGCAGCAACAATGAAACATAGAGTGCTTTGGGGCCACAATAAATATGAGGTTGTGCGTGGAATCTGGAAAGGAGTAATGGTGCCATCGCTAACGTTCTCAAATGCTATTCTGTGCTTAATATCAGATATCTTGTCGGGGTTAGACGTTAACCAAAGATCGGTAGGCCGGTTGCTTTTGGGAACCCATGGCAAAACCACAAATGAGGCAGTATTGGGTGACATTGTTTGGGCCTCGTTTGAAGTCATAGAAGAGCAGATCAAAATTAGTTTTGAAGAAAGACTCAGGAAGATGGATCGAAATAAATGGTCGGCTACAGTGCACAAGTATCTGTACCTGAAAAGCGTGCACACAGAATGGAGGAAGACGTCAAGAAAGTTGGCAACCAAGTACAGGATAATTCAAACTGTAATAGAAAACCAGGAGCCATCAGAAAGAAAGTGAGAGAAATAGAGACAGTGAATTGGATGCAAATAATTGAAACAAATGAAACCATGGAGATGTATAAGAATGAGAATAAAGAAATTATAAGGGAAAATCTGTGCGATAACTCGAAGTGCCTGGCTATTTGAGGCTGGAGCTGGTTCCCTAAGAACATACCGGAGCATATAATCGCAACTAGATGAGGCATGAGTATGCTGCAGTAAAAATCCGGAGACCACTCATCACATCTTAATGGAATGCGAAGGGATGCGCCCAGTGAGACCCGTAGGTAACGTACCCATCCAGAAGCGCTTGGGTTTAAAGTGGACGGAAGCATCAACTGGTCAGCAGTCGAGATAAGCAAGAGACTTTTAGACTAGTTGGTGGAAAAAAAAGCAGGGAAGAGATTGATACGAGCGGATCCGTTACAGGCATGGGTAGCGGTACAAGGTAGAAGTTTCTTACTCTCGTCAAATTGAGCGCGTTACATTTTGAACTCGGGGGGGGGGGGGGGGGGGGGGGGTCAACGGAATTTTGAGTGTTCTGTCAACAAAACGCACCTACTAGTAGGGCGCGTTTGGATCAGGACGTTGTTTCATTTGTGCTACTATCATTTTGAGGTGTTTGCTCTCAAAACCGTCTTCCTCAGCATATTACTCTAGACAACAAGGTTTAAAACTGATTTCATTGTAAAAAACACACACACACAAAAAAATCGAAGCATTTATTTCAGTGAAGTAGTGGCCACGGGTTTCAGCCGTGATAAGGAGGTGGTAGATAAACTGTGTGACAAATGGTCGATAAGGAAAAGCGCGCAGTGTCCTAATGTACGGGCATTGTTTTAAACCTGCGGAAATTGCTAGTTGTTTACTACAATCTATCGCGCTAGTTGTGCAAGGTGACCCCAGCGCGCATCTCCCCTGACGGCCGTTTGTTAAGTAATTGCCCCTCGCCTACGTATAAGGTAAACAGCCCGGCATATCAAAACATCGCCGCGACACTCAAAGTCACGAGCTTCGGGCGCCCGAACCGGGAAACAACACGATGTTCTCCGCCAGAGCAAACAGGGCCCTAGTGGCGAAGCTATCTTGCGCGAGCCGTGATAGGCGCCCGAGTAACACCGAGACCCTGAAATGGCTACTTTTCATAAACAAGGGGTCTACGACCCCGAGATAAATAGGCCTCTTGTGCGCGCCGGATGGCCGAAGAAAACACGTGCCACGGAGAAAACAGGACGCCACCCTATCCTCGGGAAAGTCGAGCGCCAAAGTGAGAGGCCCCCCCCCCCCCCCCGCCCCCCCCCCCCCCCCCCCCCCACCCCTGTCTCCCCTCCTTCCCAACGTTTTCCAAACATGTACGAAGTTGATCTATAACAGTTTTGATACCACGATAGCTTGATTCAGGTATCGACAATCGCTTCTTTCCCCGTCTTTCTCCTGTAGAATAATAATAGTTCGTTGCAGGTATTTCGCAGGTGGCGTGTGCGTACGTGGACAGCGCGCTTCTGCCCCGCCCGGTGATCCAACTGCAGGGCCGCCTCACGCACTGCTGCTGCTGCTGCTTCTGCCGTCGACAGTAAGGGAAAAACCATCGAATGGAACCCACTTGTAGCCATCTCGAGCTCAAGTTACTGGGTGCGCGAAAACACTAGGACCCAGACTTAAAAGGAGAATTACGCAGATGCCACGCACTGTGGGAATCGATGTTATGCGAAGTATTTTGCAGGTAGCTGGCTATCCAGCATAGTTTAGAATACCGCGAATGGTTACCACGTGGACCAACGTGTTTATGTAAATCGAGCAGTTGTGTGCGTTACGCGAGCGTGTGTGTGTGAGGACAGCGGCAAGCCGACGACGACGGCGACGACGATCGCATTACGGCGACGGCATGACGTCTGCTCCGGTACTGGACTGGCGCGTTAGCGAGAGACACACGGATAGTGACGTCGTTTGCAGCTGTTATACAATCGTACGTGCCTATGTTTATGTCATGCGGCCTACGTTAAAACGACGGTGGAATTTGTACTCCGGCGAAGAAACGTCAAAGCCTGCTCGACACGGGCCAATCAGGAATGCGGTACGATGTCTCACAGATTCTACGTAGTGCTGGCTGCTACAAGTGAAGGACAGGGAAATGTGGGCCGACCCCGAAAGCAGTGCATTCCAACAGACAGTCTTAAAGCATTAGCTGACACGAGGAAAGTATGTGAGAAACTGGCACTTGACGCACTCGCCAAGTATCTTTTGACGGTTCGATCAAAACAAGCACACAGCTCCTCGAACAGACAGGCAGCTACAACACACTGGAGGAACTCATCTCTGCGTACAAACGCCGACAAGAAATACGGCTCTCCTCGACCGCACCGGGCAGATCCGTAGTAAGTTCCTTAGGGATTTACCCAATGGACAAACCACCTCCGGAACATAAAATGCTTCCACACACCACTTCTGCCCTACTCACCATAGCGCCAATTCCCAGACACGTGGATCCATCCCGTCACGTGAACAGACGGGAACACAGGAGCAAATACTACCAAAATAAATTCGAAAGAACCCATACCGCACACACCTGCTTACCGATGCAAGTGTCAACAACAAGGCAACAGCCATAGCTGTAACGAACGCTGCCGGTCACCCCATATACCATTTTCTTTTTTCATTTCTTTTTTTGAGATCATACAGAATTTTTAAAGTTCGCCTGTGGCAGATATAATAATTCTAGTTGATGAGCTGGATTACTCATGAAGGCGCACATTACTTGCGCGAGAAACCGAAATGCATAATCGACTACTTAAAAAGATGACAAATTAATCTTTTAATGAATCACTTTAAGGCACATATTGCAATTTAAGGATTGTAGCCAGTGAGTTCCCAAGGCGTATCCACTTGGAACTAACTTTCAGGATGACACCAGTTTCGAGTTATTCTTTCCCAAAGTTTTCGACAAAATGCATGGGCGTCCCAGTTACCTGCGTGCTTCAATGCATATAACTACGGCTTGTTAAAAAAGTAGGAACCGTGCATTTTTGCCGCAAGTTTCACGGCGCATAATTCGAAATCCGTGCGATCCTTAAAATTCGTTCCAAGTGGATATGCCTTGCAAATTAATCGGCTACAATCCGTGAATTGCAATATGTGCAGTAAAGTAACTAATTAAAACGTTCATTAGCTTATTTTGTTAATTATTCTATTATGCATTTTGATTTCTCATGCAAGTAATGTCCGCAGCTTCGAGTAATCGATGGCAAGGAATATAATTACGCTATCAGGCACAGGTAATTAAACAAACAAACAAACAAAAAAACAGAGACAAACACCCCCTATAAAGAAGTCGCCTCTCTCAAGGAACCCCACTGGGCTGAGCTTACAGCCGTTGTCAGGGCTGTGCATCATGCACCAGTTACAGATACATCCATCACAATCTACACAGACTCTGAATGCGCTTGCAGAATACCACAAGCGGGCTCCCCACCAACCAATTTACAAGAAACACTTTACAAATACCCTAAGAAAACCAACAGAAATTATTTGCGTACCTGGACACGCGGGACTATTCGGAAATGAATGGGCTGACCAGATTTCCCGATAAAGGCTACTCCGGGCGCCGGATATTCCCGATCCAATGCAGACGCCTGTTACAACCCGTGACCATTATTTTAAGGCAGTATCACGAGGGCAGACGATTGTTTCCGAATGCAACACGAACAGGGCACACTTATAAGACAAGCGCAAACCAACGCCCTACGCCCACCTGCTATAGACTCCACCATACCTGGGGCTCAGCAGGCTCACCACCTACAAAATGCAAACACTGCGGACAACACCCCAACGCAGAACACATACTCTGGCACTGCTATCCCAAACCCACCACTCATCCCCTCAGAAACACAGCTCTCCCTCCCTACCGACACCCAGTGACTGATTCAAGCTGCCAAGACGTAAGATCAAAGATTCCTTGCTGCGTTCATGGAATCTGCACTGGCGAACGCAGCAAGCGATACCCTGGACTGAGGGTCCCTGGTTATTCTCCCAAAAAGTGCAATAATGTTTTGTTTCTCTCTTTATCTCTATCGCGGAGCTTGTTCGCTTTGGCACGAGAGAAGTATGCTTGAAGGCGGCGTACCCTACGATATGAGCATGCTTCTGGACCTCCATAGTCCGTGGAGCACACGTATGGCTTTTAGACACGCTGATTTTACCACTTGACCGATAAGGGAGAAATTTGTGGAGAGCATGTGCTACACACATGCTGTGTATCGATCATTAGCGGAACATCCTCTCTGGATCAATATATTTGATGAACGGGCACAATTGAAGATACTTTGACGCATTGTAACCAAAGTAACCACATAAAGCCAACAGACAACGAAGCCAAGGAAAGCATCGGGGAAATTAAGTGTAGTTGAAATTGGAAGTTAGAAAATAATGAAGAAAAGGGAAACGAAAGTGGACGAAAAGATAACTTGTCGCCGGCGGGAGCCGAACCCGCTACCTCTGCATCACGCGGAGGTTGCGGAGGTTGCCTGTTTTGGGAAACAAAGGTTCAAATTTATTATTTCGTTTTTGAGAGGCCCAGAACGAGGCGAGACAGACTCGGCAATCTCCTGGAAGCGGCAAGCTGTTGGTGTTGCTGTTGGCTTCCGCTGATCGTGAGCTGCGTGTTCTGCGGGACGATCGCAGCCTACGCGATGACTAGATGGTTGCCGAGTCAGGCATTGAGCGGAGTTTTTTCCCTGAAATCAATTTTGGAGCCACAAGTGTCGCCGCGCGTGGATGCGTAATGACGCCGCAGTTTTCGTATTTCATATACGGTACAAATGAAACGATGAAAAAAAAATAATTACGCAGGACATAGCGCACTGAAAACGACTCAATGAGATGTTCTAGGACGTACTTTCCCATGGGCAGTTACGCTGTGAGTTCAAAAATGAGATATTTGAATAATCCATCTTTAAGTAGCCAGGTAACCATGCAGTACAAACAATTATCCGGGTGGCGGAAGAAGACTGACGACCGAACACGTACTGCAGATCTTATAATCGCATATATTGGACCAGTTTTTTCTTTAACAGCTTGGCTAACGTTATCTGGGACACCCTGTATAGGAGAGACAGTCAGATGCATGGTCGACTTAACCTTTTCAGTGTTGTTTTTTCGGAGGAGACGCCCTCCCAGCGTCGTTTTTTTTTCGGATACTGTGAAACGAACACAACGGTTTATTTATTGGTTTTGCAGAAAAAAAAAGAACCACACGGATAATGAAAAATAATCTCTTGGTGTGGACCTCACATTCCTATCTGACAAAAGGAATGTCAAAAGGCCCTCGGTGGTGACAGAAACACGGAAACGTACAGGAACGTCAGTGGCGCGGAAAGGGTTAAAGATCACAAACTGAAAGTTAAGAATTACCGCCTACGGTCATCTCTCTTCTAATTGTCCAGGAGTGTGGCTGCGCACCCTCGCTTGAAGATTGCGGGATCCTAGCGAGACACAAAGGTAAAGCTCTGAGAGAAATAATAGAAGCAGAAGCTACCAGAAGCAGTGGCGAAATGTGTGTAAGCGCAGCATCTGTTGATATACTGGATAAAGAGAAGACCATTTTACAAGGACTATTGGGGCGTTTTGAGCAAGAGTGGGGGCGAATAAGTGCATTTTATATTTATGTGCGTGAAAATTTCAGAGAATAAACTGTCAAAGTTGGCGCACCGTGGTGTCTACGCCTTCCTTATGCCCTTATTTGCTTGCGCTAAAATATTTCCAAATGCGTTTACCAACATGCCCAACACAGCCGTTCTCTCCGTCAAAGCTCGGGAATCGGAAAGTTCACTGCATTTTTCGAACACGTACACAGGCTGCATGCCTAGGCTGTGAAAGAAAAAGTTCTGAACAGCATGTACGTACGTACGTACGTACGTATGTATGTATGTATGTATGTATGTATGTATGTATGTATGTATGTATGTATGTATGTATGTATGTATGTATGTATGTATGTATGTATGTATGTATGTATGTATGTATGTATGTATGTATGTATGTATGTATGTATGTATGGTATGTATGTATGTATGTATGTATGTATGTATGTATGTATGTATGTATGTATGTATGTATGTATGTATGTATGTATGTATGTATGTATGTATGTATGTATGTATGTATGTATGTATGTATGTATGTATGTATGTATGTGAATGTGCGTCAGAGATAGGGCCGTGTGGTAATTTCCACGCTTTCACGGATAATCGTGCTAAGCCGCGCTTTTACTTTGGAGCATGCAGCCGCGGGCGGGCCTCCCCTTCTCAACCCCGCCACCGGCCGCGGCGCTCTTTAATCGCTCCTCTTCGGGTCCATTAAACCGACCCCGTCGGCGACATGCTGCAGCCGCCTTCGGGAGGCGCGCGAACGCTCCCCGAAGAAAGAGGAGCACTCCCCGGCGGCAGCGAACGGGCATCGTTCTTCCTGGCCGTGTAGACACGAGCCGGGGTGCCCGTGCCGTCATGGTGCCGTGTCTTGCAAACACTCGCAGCGCCGCCGAGAGTTTTCACCGCGCTTAATCTTTCTGGCGGAAGCATGAGGACAGCATGTTGGCAAGATCAACGCGCCGCGAGACACGCTCAAGCGCGCAAACAGCGAGTAGCAACAAGGGCGAAGGAGAGTGAGGGCGCCAATGGAAGAAGCACCGCGGCGCAGGCACGCTGTAAAGGCTGTGCGGGGCGGCCACGTACGTCACCTGTCAGAGCCGTGGGGCTAATACCCGGGCGGACAGCGCAGTCAGTGAGTCAGTCAGTCAGTCAGTCGGAAGGAGCGTGCGGCGAACTTGTAGCCCGGTGTCAGCGCCGCGCGACCTCGCGCAGCCAATATTTGCTCTGGTGATGGATGAGCGCGCGAGCGGAGCTGCAGCGTGCACCCGAAATAGAGGTCCGTCATGTGCGGGACTCTTGCCGGGAAGAAGTCACGGCGACCCCGGGCCGAGGGTCGCTTCGGCGACACAACGTGCGCGCCCGCGGCTCGAAAGGCATTGTTGCAAGGAGAGCGAGCGTCGGGCGACCACGACGTTGCAAACACACCGACACGTTCTTGCCATTTAATGGCGCCTCTGTGCCATAGGAGTTTAGTCGTGCGCGTCTTCCAGCTCCCCGACAGACACTAGGGTAAACGTCTCGCAGCAGCAATTAAGCGGACTTCTGATCACCAGCCACAGTGGCGACAATAAAAGCGGGAAACAATAAACAAATGCAACAGGTAACACAAGCTGATTACGGCGCAATACGAAAATTTGTCAACTCTTGAGATGACATCACACTACCAAGATGATAAGAGAAAGAAAACGAAGCAAAGACAGACAAGCAGACAGGTTAACCAAAACCAGCTCCATTTTTGTGCCTTATATACTGGCCGGGAAAGGGGAACCACATTGTGCTGAAAAACGTATTTTGATTATTGCCCTATCCTGTCGCAGAAAAGCACTATTGATGCGAAAGCATCAAAAGGCCCATTGAGCGAAAAAACCGGCGTCTGTCGCCTGGACAAGCGAAAAGTGGCACCTAAATTCCCATTGGCTGCGACGCCACGTCACGAGGAGGCCTCGATGGAGCAGAGCGAGCAATAGCGCGCCAGATGTTGCGTCAGCGGAGAGGGCATCGCCGCGACGCCACGTAACACTCGCTCTCGGAAGCCTGTGTTATCCGCGCGTTCCTTGCCGCGCAAGCTCTCACCTGCGTTCTAACTTCGCCTCGGTAATCACTATAAAGAAATTAATGTATAAAAAAAACACAATAAATTCGAAAGGAAATACGTTGGCGGTTGTGAGTTTCGAAACTACGACCCCATGCTCTGAAGCCGAGTGTCTTACCCACTGGGCTTAACGTTGGTCAAGCGTCTCAATGCGCTCGTTTGCCCGCGAGTATAGTTCATAACTCTAAGGACCATTCAGCGGCGTTCAATAGGAGATAAATGCTGTCGCATTCACAATTCAGAAGAAGTGCTTAGGTGTGTCCTCGGCGAAGGGGGTAAAAACAGCGCGAAGGACACTACGAAAACAGAGACAACGCTGCGTACGTCGTCTCTGCCGTGAACTGTCTCTGCCATGAACCAACCAGCCCGGTTGAGTACACTCCTGCAGGTATCCTCGGATTTTTTTTTCTTATAAAACAGAAAACACTTTGTTTCGAGCAAAAAACTGAGTCGACGACATTCAACGGGAAAGAAAAAAAAAATATTAGAAAAGGCAATGTGTAGTACGTATCTTTTCTCGAGCACTTTTTTGCAGTGTCACAAATTTTCGTTTTCATTACCGTTTATTGGGAACTACAAAATTGAAATACACTTCGCCTCTCCTCTACCATAACGTGCGTAGCAGGCAGTGTTGAAGACGTGTATTAGAAACCAGGAACTATTTTGTTGCTTAGCCTCCGTTTGACAATTATGACGCAGTAAACTGTCGCGTTCGATGCCGCTATAACCTCTGTCACGGCGTTCAGCTGCATGAGTGAAATGGGAATTTCATGCAGCCACTGCCCTCTAAGCGGGCCCTCAGGGACTTCCAAGTGATTGGAGACCGCTTTTCGCCAGTCGGAGCTCCAATATTTGTACTCGGAAATAAAGACTTGGCTTCACTTGAATTCTACAATTGTTTGCAACGTGTTTTCCTTGTTATTTAATATTTTTGTTTCATATCTATTGACACAAAATTTTTTATACAGCCACTGTACTCACCTTCCTTTCTAATACCCTTTCTGTCGTTAGCGTACTAAATAAATAAATAAATAAATAAATAAATAAATAAATAAATAAATAAATAAATAAATAAATTAATTAATAATAATTCAAACATTACGCAATATTCTTAACAAAGTGTTTACATTTCTTTGAAGCATGTGACGCTCTAAACTCACTAGAAGAAACTAAAGCATTAGAGTGTCAACGCACACAAACGAAAGTCTGCAAGCGAGCTTCGCCACGAAGAAGTGCGGCTACACTGTGCTGCTGTCACTCAAAGAAGCAAAGTGCTGCTGAATCGCTAACTTTCATTTTACAATTATATGGATACTTCAACCGGATTTCTGCCGTAGGCGTCGCCGTCGCCGTGAGGTTCCGTATAGATAAAATCTTCACCGCGCGCCGTATGCCCGAGCGGAAGCGTGCGGGGACGCGCGCTGTCACGGAGAGCGAACGCACTCAATCTCCCACGCGCAAGCAACGAAGCGGGAAGCCAGCGCCGGAGGGAGCGGGGGGGGGGGGGGGGGGGCACTTATACTCTGCCAACAACCGCGCTCGTCGCTCGCCGCACCGTATCTTATCTCCACACGGCTCTGACCTTTATGCACTGTGCATTCGCCGCTCAGTTTCTGTTGAAGCGATAGACCGCACGTACCTTCGCCCGCTGCAGCGTATGCGCTTGCTGCCAGCGTTTTGACAGTCGTTGTCTGCAGTCATTCAGTGTGATCTATTCATGTTTGTTTGTGCGCGCTCACACCACGCTTGTTCATTCAGTTAGTCATAGTCGGGCCACATTTTCCAACGCACTCCACACATGTAATGCTGCCCGGATCGGCAGTGCAGCGCTACAGGTGTGTCCCTTCGCGCACGCGCTGCCCACGGGAAGCGCTTCTCATCAACACCACCGTTTCACACGCGCCTTCTCGTGGTCATCAAGTCTCTCTTCATGTCGGTCTACTTACGCCGCAGCACACCTGCTTACTTAATCAGCTCATGTTTACTACAATTCATATTGCTACCAAAGCCGCTCACCTTACTTCGTATGACATTGCTGTGTTGCTATCGCATTAATTGCTTCGCCCTTAGGGCGAAACTGTGACATTTTTATGAAACCGCCTCCACTTTAAGGATTTCCGCAGATCAATCATAGATAGCTTCATACTAGCAGGCTCGACGTGGCTTACACGAGAAGTACGAAATGCTTTAAGTTAATAATGAATGCGGCCCATTTGGTTTGCAAGTTACTTTTCTCTGCTGCAAGCTAATGACCGAATAAATAACTAATTGATTAACTTATGACTAGTTATTGTAATAGTGTAATATTACCATGCGCACATTCTTTTACTTTTAGAGGGCGACTATTTTTTATCGGGTTATTGCTGCTATCAAGTTGTCACGCCTACTCTATTCGAAATATCTTGAAATTTCTCGTCGATTCTAGGCGAAAGAGTTTTGTCTAATCAGCTCGGCGCCTGACGCGAATAGTGTAGTAGGCTTTCGAATGTACTACGCAAGCACCAGCGATTACTTTAGATTGTACAGCGATAAATGCATAAATAGCGGATATACTTAATCCGTGAGTTCAGATTCAACGACCGATGATTTTGCTGGCCGCTATCGTTGTGCTGTGATTGTTGCTTGTGTTTCTATGAAGCACAAGTTCGCCCAATAAAAAAGTTCAGTTTCTAACACCCACTTTTGGCAGTTTTTAAATCTTCACCGTCGATACAACGTGGCAGTATGTAGTGTACTTTATGAGAATATTTTAAGTGCAATACACGGAAAATTATCATTCACCTATTGGATATCAAGGCCGGTATAGTGTAATGATCCATTTCGCTCATTTCTATTCCTTTCTTATTATCAACCACTCACGACCGTTCAATCTTGGTGACAATTGACGAAACTCGAAAAGGAAAAGAATTGGGATGCAATCGTTGCAGTGTCCCGACCCATGCAATAAATTCTTTCTTTGCGCAACAGGGCCATCTTGTCTCTGGTACATACATGCCAGGAAAGTGCACTTACGTTGAAAAAAGAAAAAGGACCCACAGCATGCCCTGGTAGCATTTAAATAAGTAAACCCCATGATTTTCCAAAATACACTGATATCACTGCCTCAATGGAGGTGTGATATACTAGCTGATTGCAGTGATATAATTGACGCTCATAATTTATGGCGGCTTGCGGGAAATATTAAAAACACGCAACTCGTGTTAACGCAACTCGCCTCCCGGTGCCATCGTGGGCGGAGCCACCGACTTGACCTGAGGGAGCCGTCGGCTCCCCCTGGCCAGTTTCTCAGGACCAATAAAAGTTATTGTCACTGTCACGCAACTCGTGCACGGACATGACCGTTTCCAATCACTAAGCACGTGCACCTCGTCGGTAGCGCGATTAGAAAGTGCATTCTCTCTTCCTGCTCTGACGCAATAAGTTGGTCAGAAATCGACTTTAGCTTTGAAAGTAACGCGGTAGAGAAATGAAGATGTTCCAACGCGACGCGAATGGATGATATTAGGAGAGTTGGATGGCGGTACTGCAGCACTACAGCGGATAGGGTCGGACGAGGCGAATTCATGTCGTCTGTTCGAGGAGCAGCAGCGAGGTGGGTGTCGCACTTGTTGCTGACTTAATTGACGCGGCTGTCGGTATTGGTCGGAAAATTTTCAGTCCCAGGATTGGCCCCCTCACTGAAATTTTGTCGTCGTAATTTTGGTTGCTATTGTCGTCGTGAATAGTGGTGCACTGACGAGCTAGTATTCTTACTAGCGCGCGCCCGGAATTCACGTCTTCACGCACTACTTCGGTGTGTGTGTACGTGTGTGCGCGCGTGCGTGCGTGTGTATGCGTGTTCGTGCGTGCGTGTGTATGTGTGCTCGCGCGTGCGTGCGCAAAGTGTTTTTTTTTTTTTGTGCAAGCAATCTTTTAACGAGTTTTCTTTTTCTCAATTTGTAGGCCAACCACCTAATTTTATTTTTCGCATAATTAAAAAAAAGAAAGCTTCTCGCATTGGAGGACTTTGATGCTGGTGTGTTTGGAGAAAAAGTTGTCTCCTTCAGAAGGAAGGAGGAAAGACGGAAAGGCAGGGAGGTTAGCAAGTTCTCTGACCGGCTGGCTACCCTGTGCTGGGGAAAGGGTAATAAAAAATCATATAAAAGAGATGTTACATAAAAAAGAGGAAAGAAGAGCAAAAAAAAAAGAATAGAAAAAGAAAAGGAGGATACGGACACTGCCCAAAGTCTGTCTCTAAGACCATGTTCTCCGCAAGAAGCGCAGCAACGCTTTCAAAGCCTTCTGTGCTGAGGACAGTCTCAGCCACTGTCCCAGGACCCTTTCCTCCGACAAAGGGCGTTTGTCAAGTCTATCTAACACTCTTGAAAGTTCTTTCCTGGGCGCACTGAAGCGGGGACACTCACAGAGGAGGTGGACGATTGTTTCCTCGCAGCTACACTTATCGCATGTAGGGCTGTTGGCCATTACGATACGAAATATGTAACAGAAGGAAGGGGCTTAGGCTAATCTACACGCGCCGTGTAGCAGTGGCTCAATAGCTATTTGGTGTATTTCTCTGTAGCGGAAGAACCATCCCTATTTCAACCTCCTCCTTTGTCTCTTCAACCCCGCAATCATCATAACTTACCTCATCCAACATGATAGAGGTAAAAGCGCGAGCACACGCACTGATTCTGTTCAATAAAGAAGCCCCACTTAATCATATCGCAGAATCATAGCTCTGTTAGCGCAGCTTTCAGTCACTTCGCTCCAGTACATGCTGCGTTTACAAGCCCTGTAACATCGATGTCCGCAGGCTGCGCGGCGTCTCTGCAGATTCGGCGTTTGCTTGAAAGCGTGCCACGGCGCAGCATTGCAACATCAGTGTTGCCAGTCGAGCGATGGTGCAGGCGCTGGCTGGGTGCAGGGCATCTACGTCACAGCGACGTCGAGGCAAGCGGACAAGCATTCGGAAGTGATGTTCTGTACACGAACTCTGAGGAGCGTGACTCGTGGGAGTAGACGGACCGGGGCTCGGTTCAAAAGCGCGCTTGCTCTAAAAATACGCTGGGCTGGAACAGAATACTTCTACGCCGTTCCGCAGACCGCGAACGTTATGCGCGCTCCGGGCGCATGCTTTGCGAGCGGAAGATGCACCGGCGCTCGCGCGCGTGGTTTCTCTCGGACGGGTGCGTGCATGCCGCCAGCCGGTCAGAGCACTCGACGTGGATTGCTCGACACGAAGGGCGTGCTGGTGAGTCTACCGGCGGTACTGAGTCTGTGTCGAAAGCACCATGCCAGTGCCAGGACAACGGCAGAGTTCTTAGCGAAACTCATCGAATAAGAAAAAAAAGAAGCAAGAGTACTTCCGCCAGGTTGGCGTTTTGATGAGCACTGGAAAGCTCTGCCCCCTCGTCCCTGTGTTTCTTTAGAAAAAGAAGGAAGGAAGAGAATGAAAAAAGCTGGTAGCAGAGCGAGCGGCAGTGCTGTCAGGAAACCCTGGGACAGCCTTCACTAGCATTACAAATATGTAGCGTTGTGGAAGGTAGAGCGTTCACAGGCCGGTCAGGTGCCAGTCTCTTTCTGGTAGTGATAATGGTGCGTAAACAGCAAAAACATGCTCGGTGGCGAAACACTGATATTCAACGATATGATTACCAAGACACCTGGAAATCACGAAACGGTCTCACTAGCGGGCAACTTAGTAAATAGTATTCCTAATTGTCTGACATCAAGGATAACTTCCGCAACACTGCCTAAATTTAGGACTGTATTTGCCCGAACAGTGAAGTATTACTGACGAATGACCTGCCGAAGATATCAGAATTATTACGTGAGATTTTAAAAGGGTTTGTGACTTAGATTGCGAAGGACGATTGGGATTGAGGAGTTGGGACACTCTGGCAAGGAAGCGGTGACAAACGGCGCCAGCATCACTGGTATTACACGTGCGCGGCCCTCCGCCTGTCATTATTTCAGAAGTTTTGTTCTACCTGTCTCCTCCTACTGGCCGTGCTGGTGCGATGTATTTGTACAACACTATGGTTGACTGCTTGACGCGCTTCAAGCTATTTGCTAATATGATTTAGCCCTCGCCTGTGTTAAGAGATAGAGAGAGGGAGGAATAACGATTTGAGGAAATGTAGAGAGGTAGGCCTGAGGTAAAGGTAACCTAGCCTGTTACTCTGCTCAGATGGAAGTGGAAGAGGAGAAAATGGTATGTGTTCGGAGTGGCGATGAGGGTAGGTAGTAGGACGCGAGTATTACACCTTCGTCTATAATTGTTACAACTGGCAGGCGTCACGTTCACTTGTTTTACAAAGAGTCGAACTGGAAAAATTAGAAACAAGAAATTGGGAAAGAATGAAGTTTGTCTTTTTTTTTTTACTTTCTTCTTCTTTCTGAGATTTTACGTGCCAAAACCAGTTCTGATTATGAGGCACGCCCTTTGACCACCTGGGGTTCTTTAACATGCACTACAACGCAAGCACGGGCTTTTTTTGCTATATTGTGATAAATGGTATTAATAAAGTATTATATGTGAAACTAGCCTCTGAACGTGTTATGTGTTCACGTCGTTCTAAGAAAGTTGTAGACATCATTGATGGCACTGTAACACTAAAAATTTTACTCATCTTTGATCTTTACCAATTATAATTGCGCATCCCCACTCCTGCTTAAGGCATGGCACAGGGGCTAGGAGTACGAAATGAAGCTCCTCGATCTGCTCATGAAGAGGGTGTGCAGGAGCCAATGGCGCTGTCAAGAACAGATGGAGCAGCGAAAGTTCGACTGCTTGCGAATGATGCCACAATATCCTTGTGGAACATACCTAGTTTCCTGCATACACGTCTGCATTGACTGGACCACTGTCTTCGATTTCGTCCTCCAACTGGGCTATTCCGACTCGACACAGCAGTACTGTGCCAACTGTGGCTTGGCGCCCCTTTCACAAAATCATTTGCTTTCCGCATCAAAAGAGAAGACAGTGCTGTTTGTGACCACTGCGGCGGCGAGGAATCTATTGAACGCGTTCTTTGCCGTTGTCCTCGATACAGCGCCCACAGGACGTCATTCGTGACAGCGCAGGCCCGTCGCGACGACCGGCCGCTTTTCGGAGCAGACAGTCCTGGAACGCCGGCCAATACAGCCTTCACACCACAACTCGGTCGAGACACTATTGAGAGACTATTAGAGAGACCGAAGTTATCACAGACATTCCCCAACTCCTCTATTTCTTTTTCGCGCCTTTGCTTTATCTCTCCGCTATTCTTTCCGTCTTTCTGTTCCCCTTCCCCTTCTCCCAGTGCAGGGTAGCAAGCCAGATGCTCTTCCGGTTAAGCGCCATGTCTTTCCCACCCCATTTCTCTCTATATCTTTCTAAATAAATAACAACAAATAAAAATAAATCTGTGTCTGGTTTTATTTTAGACACGGACCTCCCATGTCCGGGGGGCCCGTGTGAGAAAGTTGAACGCAAAACTATCCCCCCCCCCCCCCCCCCCTCCCAGGTAAAAAAATAAAAATGAAAAAGAGGGCTCAGCAGTTAAGGTGCTCGCACAATGAATGCTGGTTTTGTTCCGAGAGATGCTTTAAAGAAGGCATAACACGTAGAAAGATTAACACGAGGAAACTACGGTCCTGTGCCAGAGACAGGAGGGCGCACGTAAATGGCATACAATGGTCCTACTCGCTCAGTGACGAGCCCAGGGGGTCATCGTTGGTGCCGCCGTTGAGGACGCATAGCTGGTCGGTGCCCCGACAGTTGCTAAGAAGGTAGCAGTTCGAATACCACCTCAGGATCAACAGGGCTTCAGACCCTGGTGTCCGCTCCACGGACAATTAGAGCGCACCAGGCATTCGGTGGCCGTCAATCAGCAAGCTGCCGTTTCGAGATCCCATTGCTCTCTGTCTCGCTAGGTGTGCCGCTCCTTCCTGGCCACGCAAGGTGTTGCCCTCTTTTCTTGACACACAATCAAAATCAGTACAGCCCGTTCACAACTGTGAATCTTAACCCGTACTGCTCAGATTCAAGCAGTGCAAGACTGGCTCGTTTAGTTGATAAACGAAGTCCATGGGCAGATATAGTTGTCTCCAGCCAAAGACCTGTTGCCAATCAGCGCTAATGAAGATACTAATGCCGTCTGTTCACATGCTTAATTGGGGACAAACAACAAATGCATGCCGGATTGTCTCAGGCACTTCAGAAAAATTGGAATATTGCGAGTAGACGCCGCAGATACGGTGTCGTCGCGTAAAGGCGGCACCTAATATCAACATAATGCAAAAGGCTTGCAGGGCTACATTGGATACCGCACGGGGGGGGGGGGGGGGAGCGCAATTTATTAAACGGATCAAGCCTATAAGAACGGCTGCGGTGACTTTCTTGAAGTACCCGATGTCTTGCTGTCACGTTCTGCATAACATCAAAGAGAAAAGAGTTGCAGTGTTGTCCTGAGGATGGAAAGCTGCCAAACGTGCCGTCATTTAAGGCTGTCCTTCCTGTTGCAACTGCAAGACCATTCCTGTGCATGTATTCCGCAGTACACAGAAGTCCACTGGTAAATTATACGATGGTCTTTCTTTCCATCAAGAATGTGCAGATCGGCAGTTCTGCGGCATCTAGAGCCACAATATCAGTGTTTTTTTCCGCATGACACATTGACTATTTGTATAGCGATGACCTCGAGTTGCATAATACGATCCAGGCATGGGAGAGTTCATGAGAAATGATGTGCCTTTCAGCTTCTCGAATGGCCGCTAGCTCGGTTGCGACTGAGGTTATCTTGTGATCCAACCGGTATCTTCGAGCGACAGGATAAGACGGGATAACGACGGCTGCAGTTGAGGCGGACGATGTTACAGAACCATTCGTGTCTATATGAAATGATTTCTCATATTCTTTTCATATATGGCCGACGGTGAGTCAACCGAGGGCTTAAGTCGGGATGGCCGATTTTTTTTTCTTCGACAAGTAATTATATAAACAGTTCCATCAGAGACTAGGACATCACCCATGGGGATATGCATGAAAATTATGTGAAGGCACAATTTCAAGAAATAGCGGGCTTCTGCCAAATTATTATTTTCGAAAAGCTGCTGTGAGGGAGTAAGCTATTTATCAATGGCAGAGAGTGGCGCTTATGTCGAATGAGGAGTCGCGAGAACACTCGAAGAGGTTGCTTCGAAAGTTACACAGACATTGCAGAGGCGTTGGCTTCCTCAAGTGTGCCAGCGGTCAGCATGTAAGGCAGTATGCCTAGACACATGCGCACGGCTTGTGTTTTCAGTGACCTATCCTTCACCTTAGCGCAACTGGGAATGAGTGAAGGAAAAAAGTAGCAGTTTCGCCCGCAAGACGAAGCATCAATTGCGATAGCAAATTTACTAGAAGAGAGCTATACGAAGTAAGGATAGTTTTTTTATCGGCTGCATAAACTTGGACACATTCGCTTACTAACTGAATTAACAAGCATGGTGTCAGCGCGCACAAGAAAACATGTATAGATCACGCTCGATGACCGCAGACAACCACTGTAAAAACGCTGGCGTGAGCAAGCGCGGCTGGAGCAGGGACAGAATGTTCGTGCGGTCTATCACTTCAACGGAAACTGAGCGGCGAAAGCACAGCGCATACAAAGGTCAGAACCGTGTGGAGATCACTTTCAAGATACGGTGCGCGCGACAGCCCGCAGCCGCGCAAAGTACAAGCACGCAGTTGCCGGCACAGTAGAAGCCGCGCCCCTCCCTCCCGTGCTGCCTTCCCGCTTTCCGCCTTTCGCGTGGGAGATTGAGTCGCCAGTTTCCCCTTGCGCCTGGTCGCAAGATACTCATTTGGTGCCGCAGCTAAACGTCGCCTCCCCTTCCTCCCTCCCATCCCCCACGGCCTTTCGCACGACAGAAGACATCGCGTTTGCTTACCGCCGTGCGTTCGCTCTCCGTGAAAGCGCGCGTCCCTCGCGCGCTTTCACTCGCACATACAGCATACGGCGCGCGGCGACGATTTTATCGCTGTTGGACTTTATACGGAACTTCACGGTGACGGCGACCATGACGGCGACGGCAGAAATGCGCTTGGAGTGTCCATATAATTTCCATCGCAATAAAGAAAGGAAAAACAAGAAGAAACAGGAGACGGGGGGGGGGGGGGGGCGCTCCCGTCTCCAGTTTGTTCTGGTTTTTACTTTATTTTTCTTTCACTTTTTCTTATTATTTCACGTTCCTAATTTCTTCAGGTTTCCTTTATTTTTTTTTACTTCAGAGCTAGGTGTAGATCAGCGCCAACTCTGGCATTGTGAAGAACAGGTCGAGATGGTCACCTGAAGAAGGTCTTCTTCATATGACGTAGTTACCTGCCAACCTACTTCAGAAGTAGGTACACCTGCAAACAACTTAATGACTTCAGCATCCTCCTTATCAGTCTGCCGTTGGTGAAGAGAGAGAGAGAAAGCAAGGAGAGGAAAGGCAGGGAGGTCAACCAGACGAGCGTTCGGTTTGCTACTCCTACACTGAGGGTAAGGGAAAGGGGAATAAAAAATGTCACAGTTTCGCCCTAAGGGCGAAGCAATGAAGCGATAGCAACACAGCAATGTCATACGAAGTAAGGTGAGCGGCTTTGGTAGCAATATGAATTGTAGTAAACATGAGCTGATTAAGTAAGCAGGTGTGCTGCGGCGTAAGTAGACCGACATGAAGAGAGACTCGATGACCACGAGAAGGCGCGTGTGAAACGGTGGTGTTGATGAGAAGCGCTTCCCGTGGGCAGCGCGTGCGAAGGGACACACCTGTAGCGCTGCACTGCCGATCCGGGCAGCATTGCATGTGTAGCGTGCGTTGGAAAATGTGGCCCGACTATTACTAACTGATTGAACAAGCGTGGTGTGAGCGCGCACAAACAAACATGAATAGATCACACTGAATGACTGCAGACAACGACTGTCAAAACGCTGGCAGCAAGCGCATACGCCGCAGCAGCGGGCGAAGGTACGTGCGGTCTATCGCTTCAACGGAAACTGAGCGGCGAATGCACGGCGCATAAAGGTCAGAGCCGTGTGGAGATAAGCGACGGTGCGAGCGAGCGACGAGCGCGGTTGTTGGCAGAGTAGAAGTGAGCCCCCCCCCCCCCCCCCCCGCTCCCTCCGGCGCTGGCTTCCCGCTTCCTTGCTTGCGCGTGGGAGATTGAGTGCGTTCGCTCTCCGTGATAGCGCGCGTCCCCGCACGCTTCCGCTCGGGCATACGGCGCGCGACGGAGATTTTATCTATAGGGAACCTCACGGCGACGGCGACGGCGACGCCGACGGCAGAAATCCGGTTGAAGTGTCCATATAATTGCTATCGCAATAAAAGAGGAAGAGAGTGAACGCTGGGTGTGCACGTTGCACTGTATGCAGCGAAGCGCCGTGAAACCAAAGTCAAGTCCCATAGCTGGCGATGTGCGTTGAAGTCACCTGGAATGGCTATCGTACGGTAAGGGTTGTTCTGTACGGGGACGAAGCGAAGACACTGTACAGTTTACCAAACCTTGGGGAGAGAATTTTGTGCGCCTAGAGATGAGCAAAGTGGCAATCTTATGAACTTATTAAGGTGTCGTTTTACTTTCCGTTGAGTTCTACGACAAAGGGTCCAGTCAGAATGAGATTTTGTCCTCTTATAGTTTCTCACCGCCCGTCGGCGGATGGCACGGAGCTTTCCGTATTCTACATTTCGTGTACATAGGCGCACTGACAAACTTAATCGTGTCTAGTACGGAAGATCCGATTAGATTTTGAAGTTGACATGGTGAGCTTATGGCCTCGCAGATCTCCTCAAGGGTGACTTTGTAAGTGGACAAGTCGGTGCAGCACATGTGGGGTGGAGTGGAGGGGACAAACCACTTGAATTGCACGCACGTTGCAACGGGACCACTCCCGTGCGCTACACTGTGCAGATTCTGACGCTAAACCAAATAATCAATCCAACTGCCGTCTGTCCTCCCACGCGTGCATGTACTCGTACCATATTTGCAAGAGTTCTAGGGCTACCACATCCAGTTTTCGTAACACGGATGACTTCTTAAAGCGTACATGGATGTGTCACGAGTGTGAGACAAGTGAAAAACAAGTGAAAAATAACATGCTGCATGTTGCATTCATATAAAAAGCTTCAGTCTGAAGATCAAATTTTACCGGCTAAACGAGAAGATGACAGTGTTTCTTCTAGTGGTAATTAAAGTCGACACGCTCTCCGAACTTGTGAAAGTTGTCAGTGGAATTGCAGAACCGCTGCAATTGCTTTCTAACAAGCGCAATATCCTAATAGATAAAACTGACAAAGTGTTGATGTTGCCACTCTTCAAAAGCGCGTCGAAAGCTTGGAATTAGGCAGTGCGGAAGGCGTTAAATCAGTAAAAGGTTGGCTCATTGAAACAGAAAGGAACAGCCATTGCCAGAACATTGAGGTTCGCGGAATGATAAAAGAAGGCAAGCTACTTGATGAGATGAAAATGGCGCTCACACTTAACCGTCACCTGAACCGTCAAAGGCTGATGTAGATGCTCTACCCTGGCAGCCACCAGGCTCTGGAAGAGAATCAGTGGTCACTGGCTGTGGTGCCGCATAGTAGTGGTGGGACAGTAGTGGGGAACTGGTTTTATGTCCTACTCGCTGAAGTAGAAGGAGTGTCGCTTGTTGCAGGGAGACCTAGGCTTGCAAAAGCTGCCAGCAATTGCGCCGCCGGAGCGCAACTTTTCAAATGCGGTAGGGTCTAAGGGCCGTTACATTCCAGCTGGTAACAGCACCCGCTAACACAAGGAATTGACAGAGAGCGCAACAGGCTGCCCGTCATACATTCCCCGTTGTCCCACACGGCTCACGATTCCCCAGTAGATTCAATGTAATTTTCGCCTTAACGATATAAAACTAACACTACTCATTTTTTGATGATCTGATGCCCATGAACAAGATGCTACTGTGGCAGGCACACACGAAAGCGAGAGATACGAAATATGCCTTTGTGTGGCAGAAGAACGGGCACGTTCTTGCACGAGAACCAGAACGCGGATAACGTCACACGTATTCACAGCGAATGTGATTTTCAGAAACTTACGTAACCTCCTCTTAGTAAGGGCTTCTGCCTAATGCAAACTTTTCTTTCGTATGTTGGTCTCACCATGTCACTTTTATTGCGATAGCAATTATATGGACACCTAAAGCGGATTTCTGCCGTCGCCGTTGCCGTGAGGTTCTGTATGACGTCAACGGCATTGAAAGCGTCGCCGCGCGCCGTATGCTGTATGTGCGAGTGAAAGCGTGCCAAGGACGCGCGCTTTCACGGGGGGCGAACGCACGGCGGAGAGCAAACGCGCGTTCTGCGCCCTGGTTCCCGAAGGGCTGCAGAATTAAGCATCTCTTTCCTCTTTTACAATCACCATATATATAGAGCAAACTCGAGTTCTTCCGTCACGCGAAAGGCCGGGGTGGGGGGACGGAAGGGAAGGAGGGGAGGCGACGTTTAGCTCCGGCACCAAATGCGTAATTATATAAAAACGTTGCGAGGCGAGAAGGTGGTAAAGACTTCCGACGCTGCTCATGAGTGTCCCGTTCTGATCTCGTCGAAAACCTCCGAGCCGCCCCCAGAGGCACCGGCAACAGTCACCAACGCCGCGCGCGTTCGGTGCGAACGCGAGCAAAACGCCGACGGCGTCGACAACAGTTCTGCGCGTTGCTGGTGCTGCTGCATGTCCAAGTTTGCACAGTTGATAAAACTACTATTGTTACTCCGTATAGCTCTCTACTAATTTGCTGTCGCAATTGATGGTTCACCTTTCGGGTGAAACTGCGACATTTTTTCTGAACATAATATCGCTTCCGATGAACACAACTGATTAAACTTTTCCCCATTCTATAACCTTTACGCTCTAAGTTCACAAGAAAACGACATGGATATTTGCCTGTCACCTACGCAAAGTGAGACTGTAAACTTTGTTCTGCTTATCATAGACAGATAAATAATGCTGCGAAGTTAAGATCGAAAGCCGACCACCAACTCTGCCGATTCTCGAGCGAAGCAAAGTGTGAACTTTCTACACCCAGTAGGAATGAACAAGTTGATGTTATCCCACCCTTGCAATTGAGCTCGACATTGAATAAATGAAACAAGAGATATCAGCCCACCTTTAATGGGAGAGCCGCTGCTCGCACGTTAGGAGCGGTCTGCTCGAAACCCATCAGCCAGTTAACTAATGCTGTGTAGGGTAATCAGAAAAGAAAAAGAAAACAAGTAAGAGTATATGAACAAAAAAAAAAAAAAATAGGGCGGGCAGCAAGAAGGAAACCCTTGTACAAGGTGCTGAGCGGCAACTCTTGTCTGCGCCGATCAACTGCGCTCTATTCTTCGCCGCAGACACTGCCTAATTGGGGACACCTGTTCACACCCCGGCGGAGAGCACCGATCTACTGCTGTCAGTGCGCGGTAGCTTATTAAAAACGCAACCGGCACACCCTGCCCACCGCCCTCGACTTCTACACTTCCCTTGCTACTTTTTCGCGCAATGGTCGACGCACTGGAGGCAAAACAAAGGGAGCGGAAAGCGAAGGAAGCCCGATGAAACTTTATTAGCTCGTCCGCCGTTGTGTTGCTCTTTACTCGCCCACCCCTCTCGCAGGCGCCGGTGTGCGTACGTACGTGCGGGGCACGCTAGCTGGCTTTTATCTTTCGCCATTGTTGATGGCTCTCTGTTCGCTTTTATATCGGTCTGCAACAACTGCGTCGCGCATCGCTTCGCCCTCGCCGCTGAGCCCTCATCCGAGGCTCCGGGCTCGAAGAAAGTGGGAAGGGGGTCTCCATTTGCAAAGGTGCTGATGCGGCCCTTTTCGCCTCTTTCTAGGGTTCAACTCACGTTCGCCAGAGGGAGACCTGGGCCTTCTCCCGTCCTCTACGAAGGAGGTCTCTTCCATGCACACACTCGGAACTATCTCTCTCTCTCTCTCTTTTTGCGTGTCTCTCTATTCTTTTTTTTCCTCCTTTCTTGCCCGCGCGCCCGTGTGCCGCGGCCGTCGCGCGGTGGGGGCGCCTTGGCAGTGCGCGCCGCTGTGGCACTGCCTACGAATACGTTGTGCACGCGGAGACAGGTGCCGCACTCGAATAGACACTCGCTAACGAAGGAAGCATCAAGTTGGCGCTGGAAAAGAAAAAAGAAATACGCTTCTCTTTCAGTTTTCCTTTCCGCTTGGCCCGGGCACGTAAAAGGGACTTTCGTGTGTTGCCCTTCGTACCGCGCCTGCAGAACAGGTAGCATAATAGTATTTAAATGTACTCAGGTTGCTTAGCTTAAGTGAAGCAGTTGACCACATCGGTGTATGCTGCATATGGCGACACACACACACACACACACACACACACACACACACACACACACACACACACACACACACACACACACACACACACACACCACACACACACACACACACACACACACACACCACACACACCACACACACACACACACACACACACACACACACACACACACACACACACACACACACACACACCACACACACACACACACACCACACACACACACACACACACACACACACACACACACACACACACACACACACACACACACACACACACACACACACACACACACACACACACACACACACACACACACACACGCGCGCGCGCGCACTAGATAACGGGATGGTTTGTTAGCTGCGACTGTGGTATAGCCCATTATTTATAGCTGCACTTGCTATATTGATGCACTGAATGAAGTGCAACAAAGAAAAGCACAGCCATCTGCACAACAGAACAGCGTTGAGTTTATGCGCATTCTGTGATGTGAGAAAGAGAATGAGACCAAGCAGTGGAAACAACGAATTACACGAAAAAAAAAAAAAAAAGGATATGCCTATGTATAAACCGCCCGAACGGAGCAATGGGCGTAAGCACTTGCCCGTCCGAGTTGCGGTCGAAGAAATGGCCGCGTTCCGAGCGTGCCCAGTTAACGCTGAGTACAGCTGGCAGGGGAGAACGCGTTCTTTCCAGACGAACAACTTGCCGCCGCAGCCTGGACGCTTGGACGCCTCCGAGGAAGAAGATTCCGCCGTCAGCAGATTATAGACTACCCGAGTACGTCGGCGCCTCTCCTGGTGCGCGGTGCTCTCTTCGCCGAGACAAAAGTTTCGGATTCCTGGCAAATTCTTCCCGCCACTCGTGGAGCACGACCACGCAGAGGCATGGGATAGAAAGAAAAGCTTGAAAACATCCGGCTGTACTCGGTAAACAAGTGGCGCGAATAAGTCCCTTTGAACGGGGGGTTGATGCCCATGGCTGCTGTACTTCTCGCGGTGTACAAAAACTGCAATTAAGCGCGTTGCTAGCATTTAACTAATAAAACTACCGGCGCCAAGGCTAGCGAAGAGGGAACGATGTTCTCCCAAGCAGGTACAGGCAAGACTACATCCAATTAGAATCGCGGACAAGCCAGATTAGTGATGGTTCTCTTCAGATACCCTTTTTAACGTTAATTTCAATTACTTAGAGCCTACTTTAACGTTGCGAAATATTTGACGGAAGACTCCTGTACACCCCTGTTTCTTGAACATTTCATTATTTTTCCTGCTTGAATGTTTCACACAACAAAATAAACACGCCGATATGTTCGACGAAGAACCTATAGTATACTGGCACCTCAAACTTCTATTGGCACATACCCTGTATCTATACGTACATATAGCTCGTACTTTTGTACCAGCATGACTCTTGCTTGCGATTCTGCCATATGTGTTGCTTTCGGGCCCTATATCCGCTGTTCAGTATGTGTGCCATCGTCAAACTAAACCATACCGAATCTATGCTTCCGCAATGCACTTCCATTCACGCAATAATCACAGCACTAATGTTCTTTTCTTTACTGAGAGCGCGGACAAAAGCTTGACAAGGCAGGCAGTCGAGTTAGTGCCCGGCATGTATACGTTTGAGAATTGTTCCAAAGAAAATGCATTTAAAAATGACATATGTACAATACTACAAAAACAATGTGTGGCATCTCAAATGCACCAACAATAATGACATGTGGACTGTTATGACATTTTTTAAACAACTCTTAGAGCATGTAGAAGAGCCTCTCAACGCCTGACACTCATAATTTATTCTCTTGTTTAGTGTTTTTAAAATGCCATTTGTGCGCGCACCATGCTGCCCTATTTATTTATTAGTAAGGGAAGAAAAATAGTAAGGTAGGTTTTTTCCGGGCCCGCTATCTCGCAAACACTGCTAAGGTTGTAGAAAGATATATATAGAGAAAACAAGATGAAAGAAAATTATCATCATCATCGCCGATATTTATGTCTACTGCAGGACGAAGGCCGCTCCCTGCGATCTCTAATTACCCCTTCCTTGCGTTATTAGATTACAACTTGCGCCTGCAAATTTCCTAACTTCATCCCCCCACCTAGTTTTCTGCCGTCCGCGACTGCGCTTCCCTTCTCTTGGCATCCATTCTGTAACCAATATTGTACACGTTCCTCTGAAACGGGAACGAAAGCTCGTTACTCATTCCTTCCCAATATTGAAACGAGTTCCCGTTACAAGCTCCTTTATAGCGAAAGGAAATCGTTCCAGTTACACTTCGAACATTGGAACGTGTCGTTACATTAACGGTACATTTTATGATTCTTTAATTAAAATATAGCGTCGGATAATCCTGAGGCGAAATAAAATGAGCAATTTAGAACTCACATCAAACTACCTATATTATATGAAATTGACCATCGCCGGCAGCCGATTATCTGGAAATAAAAGGAATGCAAAGAAACGCTCCTATAAGAAAGTTTTTCAGGGAGCACCGGACATACTCCAGACATGTCTAACTGCAACTTTGGTGCTCGTCTGTTACAATAGTGCAACACATATGGCACTTTCCACTTCGGTCTTAAAATGCGCTGTCAGGATACTGCGCTTCAGATGTGCAAATAGAAAGTTACTGACATCCACCAATATAATTAAATTTCTTGCACAAGAAACCACATCGAAAGAAACAATACATAGGCGTTTAATGAATGCTAATTCAATATGGCAGTACGAGTGGGAAAAATAAATGTCCAGAATACATATTCGCAACTTAGTTAAGTCCCTTGTTTGAACTCAGCAAGAGTTGCATCTCGATGTTGGTGCCTGACAGACGAACCCGTTTGTCATACGAAGCTTGTATTGCCTCACAAGTGTTGGCGGTGGTGGTGGTGTCACGCTAAAGCACTATCAAAAACGTGTCAAAAACTCGCGTCTCGTTCCCTTGGTATATACTACCAAAATTAGCATGGAAGGTTACACATTAGCATGGAAGGTTACAAAGGGACTAACATGACTGATATGTCACGACATCAATAACATCACATGCTCGTCAGTCACGTCACGATTAACGATAATAAAATCACATGTGGCGCATACCCGCATGGGATATGCGCGCATGAGCCAGGGTCAAGAAAGAAAGAAAGGAAGGAAGGAACGAAGGAAATAAATAAATAAATAAATAAATAAATAAATAAATAAATAAATAAATAAATAAATAAATAAATAAATAAATAACCTTGCACTCGGCCGCGCAACGCTTAAATAGCGAAGCTGGGCGATCGTAGCCCAGCATTTTTCGGAAGTGCGCGCGAACTTTTCATCTTATTACTCGTCATGATGATAATTTCTTTTCGCGCGTCTCGGACTTACGGCCGTCACTGCGCGTTGCCTAGCGCAGCTTGCAACACCGCCACCGCGTTCCAATGTCGATACTGCGTTCCAGGAGACCCCTTCCGTGAATGCGTCTCTCTCTCTCGCTCTCATAGCGCGCAAAACCTATTCACCTCGCAGAGCACGAGCGTACGAACGCGCCAGCTGTGGACGAAGACGACGACGCTCAACGCAATCATATGGTTCGCATAAATGCACGTTCTACAAGTGTAGCTCTATATAGCGTAGTGGCTATGACGCTCGCCTTGGAACCGGGGGTGCGCGGGCTTCGAATCCCGCCTCGGCAAGAAAGTTTATTAACGCGAGCGTACAGAAAATCCGGCGTCAGCAATGGCGCCCGTGGCCGAGAAAATTATCCCCCAACCACGCAGGCCCTCCAAATATTTAGGTATGCCACACCATTCTATCATTAACGTTGCTCATACCTTGTCTTGCAGTCTTGGCAAAGCTATTCCTCGGAATTTAGAGAATGACAATCCACAAACAAATGTAAGGAAACAAAACACCCACAGCGCATGCCTTTTATGCTAAATCTTCTCAGACTGAAATATTACAAGTACGAAACAAAAACGGGAGCCTGAAAATTACGACATTTTTTTTTTTTTGCGCGGCTGTGCAATATCTCCGGGATCGCCCAACGCAAGAGGCAAGAGGCTACCAGAAGGCTCGCCTTCGTGCATAGCGTTCGCCGCCAGTGTTTCCCGGTAACCATTAGGGTTGCTTAAGCTGCAGTTGTCGGGAAGCGTGAGAAGCAGTCAGGGATCTTTGAATGCTATCGCGTTCCACTCTTAAAAGCTAAGTTTAAGCGTCCTCCCAATTTTTTCTTTTCTTTCTTGGTAGTGTCTTCCTACGCACCACAAATTACGGCTGGCTTAAACAGCTTCGCTGTTAATAATTAAATAAATCACGTGAGGCTCATACCGGAGCCGCACATTTCAGCTCCGCTCCCAGAGTAGAGCTGATGCGGGAAAAGCTGCGCGGGCGCCTTATCACGTGACGCGCTCGACCAATCAGGCTCGTTTGGTGTGTCACGGGGAGGGAAAGGAAAGGGGCTTGGAACGCGCTCCGCCGGGCTTCCCTCGTCTCAGATCAGTTTCGGCGTCCGGATGGAAGGGCCGTGCGTGGTGCGTTCCGCCGAGGAGCAGGCTGTGTTTGAGTGATGGCGCCGCGAACAGGCTCTGGAAAGGGCTCGTCGTCGACGTGCCGATTTTAGCGAGAGGGCTTCCGAAGCCCAGGCGAGATGTCAGCGAAGAGCCGCGGACCCCGAGATGCGGAAGCGCGATGTTGAGGCCAAACGTCAGCGAATAGCCGCCCGCCCTGAGTTTAGGGCAAACGAAGCAGAACGCCTGCGACAGCGTGGTTTTGCCACAAGCTTCGCTTTACCCCGTTTTCTCGACAGGGGAAGGGCTCGTGATTTTTCCGTCAGCACTTCGTTGGCAATGTTGAAGAGCCATTCCACCGAAGCGCTTGAGGGTACTGCCGTGTTGTACTTGAGGAAAAGTTGGTTTAATCCCTTGAAGTTCTTCATCTGCGACAGCGGGTAGTCCGCTGGTACCAGCAAGTACCGCGACAGCTCATCCTGTACCTCGACTGGAACGGCTCGGTGCCCGTGAGGACTGGAAACTTTATATCCGCCGCGAAGTCCCTCGAGTGGCGCTGCGACCCTGACGTCATGGTTCCTTTGCGGCAGGCCGGCATGGAGGAAAGAAACTACAGAAGGGAGCGTCACGTGACGATCTTGAAGCCTAGTAATAAAAAAATACAACGGAGAACTCACGAAAAAAATGTCCCGCAGTCATGTGACAGGCAACCGGCAGTTCTTAGCGCCTCACGTGGTCGCCCATCCGCCCTGCGTGATGTGCTGCATACGTGCGTGCGTCTGTTCAGTGCCGTGGAAAGTTACAGAAGAAACGCCGTTCCCTCTGCCGTTCCTTCATAAACGTAACGAGTTACCGTTACAGTTCCACCCACCCTTAATGGAACGGTGGCGTTCCTCCGTTCCTTCTAAAAGGAAGACTGTAACTCTAATGGTCCACCGGCTATCCATCCTACGCATTACATGGCCTGCCCGGGTCCACTTTTTCCGCCTAATGTCAACTAGAATATCGGCTATCCCCGTTTGTTCTCTGATCCACACCGCTCTCTTCTTGTCTCTTAGCGTTAGACCTAACATTTTTCGTTCCATTGCTCTTTGTGTGGTCCTTAACTTGTTCTCGAGCTTCTTTGTTAACCTCCAAGTTTCTGCCCCATATGTTAGCACCGGTACAATGCAATCATTATACACTTTTCTTTTCAACGACAGTGGTAAGCTCCCAGTTAGGATATGGCAATGCCTGCCGTATGCACTCCAACCCAATTTTATTCTTCTGTAAATTTCCTTCTCATGATCAGGGTTCCCTGTGAGTAATTGACCTAGATAAACGTACTCCTTTACAGACTCTAGAGAAAGAAAATAACACATTACAAAATAGTAAAACAAACACGGCACACACTATAACACGTCTCAAGAATGTAAGTAGTGTCTTCACGGGGGGCATCAGCCCCGGAAGCCTCGGCCTAGTTATTTGGAGCAGTCACCACATCGCACTGGGCGAATCCCACATCAAAACTTGCACAAAAACTTAAGTGGAATGCGCAACACTCAACTGGCAATCAAACAACACGGAACTGGCACTCAGGGTCAGCCCGTAAGGCTGCTTTCCGCTAGGAAGTCGCTAATCGTGCTGACTGCACGCTTATCAGGGCACAACCACGTCCCAAGCAATAACGTTCTGAGCACTTTGCTCACTGATAGAGGGCGTCTATCAAGGAAGTTCAAACGGTCACGCAGGTAATCCCACTGTCTCGTGGGTATTCTATAAGTACATGGTCTACTGAAGCGTCAGTGTTGTCGCAAAAGATACAGTCTAAGAACGTTCCTTTAATGCGACACAAGAAGAATCTACCTTCAACGCTTCGAAATAGTAGTGCTTATGAGCCGACATCAATGACAGCCTTAATTCCGTAGGCTATGCATTTGTATATCGACTTGCAGTGCTGTGTGTAATGCAGGTTGAAGCGACGAGAACCATCTTCAGAGGATTACGTTTTATAGCAGGATGGCTGGTCATGCCTTCAGATGGTTAATTAAACATCGTGCGGTGCAAGCTGTGGCAATAATTTCTCGTGAAGATGTCCTGCAGTTACGTGGCCTCTTGCCGCCTCCATCAAGGGTATTCGTTTTGTGGATTTCTATAAAATAAATGAGTATATTAATGGATCAGATAATTGAGTATTCTCTCAAACTGACGACTACTTGACCAGGCAATGAAGATCGATCATGACCGAGTAAAACATTCTACAGTTTTATAGTGTGATCCAAAGGAAGCTGTATTTAAACACATCGGTACGGTGATGAAAATGCTACATATTCAACGAATGATGATGTCTGGTGGATATAGGTCTAGCGGGTGTGATGTAGTTGCTGAGTAGAGGAATTCTTCAGATTTCTTCGGACTTGTTCGAAAATCGTCAGATTTTTCAAACTATATAGTTCTGCCGAAACCATTGCTCCTGATACACTCAGTCTGGCGGGCACTGCAGCCTCTTTTGCACAACACCCCGAGGGCTCTTCCGGCGCTCACTGCTTCTCCTGGTGTACCATCAAGGAACGAGAGAGCACGCTTCATGGCGCCCAGCGCTTTGTACGCGGCAGCTGACGTCACACTTTCCCCGGGCGAATGGGCAGGTCCTCCGGCTTCGCCCAGCGCGCACGCCAGAACAACCAAAGCGCTCGTGCCAGCTGTGCGCCGTATCCAGACATGCCACTCGTTTCCAAGACGCCACTCGTTTCGGACAGAAAAAGAACTTGCAACTCCCATGTGCAGTTCATGTAGCGAAAACTGCGGCTTCTACGCACAAGCGCGCAATTGAGTGGACAGGCAGTGGACATCCTTTAATAAAATGTGGTGACCCGCCGCACTGCCTCGTAACGTGCCGATGGCGTGGCGCATGATGTCGTGCGTCTGAACGTGCCAGCTAAGACTCGCGGGGATATTTAGTTAAGAGAGTTTCTGTGCGAACGCGGACACAACTGATGATGCCGGGAAAATGAATGCACATTTTGTCCCAAAACGGTGGATACAAGAAAGACCAGCCGTAGTAGGTTGCGCCTTTTGTCCCAATATGTGCAACCTATTGCGACTGTGTCTGCTACTTGAGCGAGGCCTTATGGCGGGGCTGCTGTGACCGGCGTTAGCCTGCTACGATTATGTAGATATTCCAGAGGATCTATACAAAGCAGGACAGTCGCGGTGACGGCGCTGCCGCCACAATTCTTTGGGACCACAACGGACGCGGTCGCAGTACGCTACTACTTTGTTAACAGATGGGGTCCGTCACAGCTTTGGTGGAGTTTCTCGAGGCAAAAACATAACTTCTGCAGAAAATAAAATCATACGAAGAAAACAAACTGTGCTTTTCATCACCTGAAACAAGTGGAGTAGCAAGGGGGTGGACTGGTGGGTTAATCTAAAAAAAAAAGAAAAAAAAACTCGTTGTTTAATGGCGTGCTGTACGTATCGAATACAGTTGGAGGGGGTGCTAAGGTCATGCTGCTGCGTTTAGCCCTGCCTGGTCATCGCAAACCCGACCCGACGGGGTGGCGTAGTGGCTTTGGCGTTGCGCTGCGAAACCCGAGAGCGCGGGATGAAATCTCAGCCACGGCGGTCGCATTTCTATGTGGGCGAAATGCAAAAACGTCCGAGTACCGTGCATGGGGCGCACGTTAACGAATCCCAGGTGGTAGAAATTAATCCGGAGTCCCCCACTACGGCATGCCTCCTAATCATATTGTGGTTTTGGCACGTAATACCTCAGAATTTTTATCGCAAACGCACGTGATACCCTCGAGTTGCGTCTTGAAAAAATCAGATTAGGAATTTAAAAAAGAACAGGGAGCTTATATCAAAAACAATAGTTTCTAAAAATTTATCCCGAAATAAATTATCACTAATTATTAAAAATACACATGCAAAAATTGGTTGGTCTTGTTATAGAGATAAGGTAGCACAATTACTCACTGGTACAGCAACATCAGAAGTATGATAACACCACACGATGTTACCATAGCAGTGACCAACAGTGACAGAAAAAAAAAAACATGAAAGCTTCGTTTCTTCAAAGCGTAGCATTATATGGTTAGCCGGTCGAAAAATATCATGTGAAGCTAGAAAACCCCTTTCTTAATATAGGGAGAGAATGCGTAGTTCAAGCCCATTGTGTGCGTATCTGAAAGACGCCATGCGGAGTACAGTGGCAAACAACCCATTGATCGCCATAACAGTACGCGCGCCTGCGCAAAACATTCTACGTACCCGTCCGCTTTCGCCGTTCTCCATGCGCCATATACGTAGAAAGAAGGCGTTAAACCAAGGTCAGAAATTCCTAAGCCTATACTAAAAGGGAGATAGCAAGCAGCATGGGATGCCCTGGTAAATACTCGACCAGTGAGGATGCAAGGTGACTAAAGGGGACCCAAAACGAGAGGATGCGCCACTGCTTCATTTATTACACATGCACGTGCAGCCGCCCCCCCCCCCCCCGCCCCCCTTCGCCCTCCCTTCGCTGCCCATCACGACATCAAAGTGTTGGTTATTCCGCGCCGGGCATCGCACACGTAAATTAAGGGGAACCTCCCTTAACGTGAACTATCGCATTATATGGTGGTCGGCGTGGTGCGTAATGTAAATCTCATGCATTGTAAATATGTGCTCTGCTCGTACTCCTCAAGTATATAAAAATAAATAACGCATTCTACATCAGCATAACTGCCACACACATCATTACCACACATAACAAATTCCGCACCACGCCGACCGCCATATAATAGTACAGATACCTTGGACAGTTACCGTTCAGGGAGGTTCTGCCTAACTTTATTTTTTGTATTGATGGCTAATGAACCTCTATTGTGTGCTATATTTTTTATCTCGCAACGGATCATCAGTGTGGAAAACTTGTTTAAAACTTTAATTTACTGGTGCTCCATAGGCGTTACTGTGCATAGCTGCATATTCCTGGGCATGGATGCGAACGCGTGCGTGTTTAGGTGCACTGAAAGAGAAGCTGCACTGTCTCAATTTTGCAGCACGATGTCTTCAAAGATGTAAGGGCCCGCACGAATGCATTTGATCACTTATTTTTAACAACAGCAAGAGGGGAACGTAAAAAGCGCTTTCTGCTTCCTTCGCCGAGTGTCATGCCGCTACCATATGCACTTCCGCTATGCAGTGAAACAAACGTTGACGAGCGCAACTTGGAGTTTATATTTCGTTCCATTATCCGTTCCGTCTTATCAAAATACACGTCATCAATACTTCCGACAGCCTGTGCTGTCTTGTTTCATAGAAGACAAAGAAGAAGAAAAAAGGTTCCGCATTTCATTATCATCCTGAAAGCGAAGCCGCATGACTTCTATCTTCAAATACGACGCACTCAACGCCTGTTCACTGAGTATGAGGCTTTTTAAAGTTGACATCATTACCGGGGAAACTCAAATGTTTCTTCGTAATATGATGCTTCGAGCTTTCGAAACCTGAACATGTCAACTTTAGATGGCACAACAAGTGAGCGATATAGTAAAACACAAGAAAAAAAAAGAGAAAAGAAAAAGCCACATTCGTCTTGTTAGGCGCGATGTATTCCTGGAAACTTGAGAGGCTTCAGCGCAGACCTAAGGGTCGCAGAGGCGTTCGGAAACGAAAACACCGTTCCTAAAAAAATAGAAAGAAAAGAAAACAGGAAAGCTCGCCTGCAGAATGAGTCCGTTCGTTAAAAGGTTTTACAGAATACTGATCACAGCCTGGAAAAACGCAATGGGCGTGTGAGGGTCGCATTGTGTCAACAGGGAGCACCCCGCCGTATTCTTCCTTCTCCTCCTCCTCTCCTCCCCCTTCTTTTTATTCGTTCTTCGCCATAACTGAAGCGCAATGCAGTAGAAGGTGCGAAGAAGTGTTGGCAAATAGAAATGAAAGAAAGAAACGTTTAAAGAACAACGTTCAACTGAAGAGATGGAACCCGGGTTAACACTTGGTAAAACGCCCCGTGCGGAACACACTTGAAGGCCGGAGTTGCCTGAATATTTGAAAACACAAAATGAAAGAAAGAAAAGTACGATGATGGAAAAAAAAAGTGACCGGCCTTACAAGTAGCTGGAAGGAAAACAACAAAAACGCATACGCCCGACACAAAACAGGGAGAAGTACTCCCCCTCCCACCCCTTTCCACCTTTGCCGTACTCCTCTTTTGGCAGGCGCCATGTGAGCCGGAAGTAAAACGAAGAATTATGTATAAGGAGACCGGAAGTGGGAGAAGCCAACTAACCAACTGTCGTCTGATTCGGAGCAGAGCAGCGCCTGCTGGCTGGCCTGTTTGCCTTCCGCCCCCGCGGCCGCTCCCCGCCAGCAGCGGCCTCTGGAAAGCGCGCCGGCCGGGAATGCGCCCGTCACAGCGGCGCTCTCGCCGTGCGCGCGCGTATTGACAAATGCTCTCTCGACGGCAGTGTTTCGCTCCTGCGACTTTGTTCCGCAAACAGTACCCGGCGCGACCAAAAATGGAAGGTGCCAAGGGCCTCTCATCGGCTTGGCCCCAAGAACAAACATCGCGAGAGAGACAGAGAACGCCCGATGCCGCTTCACTTGGCGTCTTTACTTTCTGTGTGCACAGCTCTCCTCGTATTTTCACTTTTCGTGATTTCTTTCTATTGCTTTCAATAAAGTAAACCAGCTACTTAGATTTGGCGAGTCTGAAACACTAACTCTACCGGTTGCTTTGATGCTGTTTGCACGAAGGCAACGAGAAAAGAGATGGTCTCTGCGAGCTTGCGAGCTTCGCCGTAACCGCCAGTCTGCTGCAGATCACAAGTTGGCGCAAATGTCGGGATTTTCTCAACGCCGCGCTCTTTACGTATAGTATAGGCTTGTTTAACCACTCCGCCGGCCTCGGCACCGTTGTCGGTCGATTACCGTCCCTCTCATTTGTGCCACCTTTTCAGACTCAAAAATTCATTCTCCAGCACTGTGCGCATCGAAAGTAGTCGATATGTTGAGAGGTAATACATTGTGTGTAAGCGGGAACTGACAGCCATGTCTATCTCTCTTTGCCGTTCAACAATTCCAGGAAACGTACTGACTAACAAAGCATTGCAGCCATGACTCTTCGCCAGGCGTTGATCGTCAGATGCAAGGCGGCCCGCAGTTTGCCCGAGACATCAGTAGCGAAAGCCCGCGATGACTAAATGAACTCAAAGAGGTGGCTTTCTAGCAGCTTTTACAAACGTCAGCTGAATTGTACAATGTCGTAAACTGTCACTTTCTTCGGTTGCTATAGAGATTGAGAAGTTCTACTGCGCCCTTGTTCACGGTTTTCTATCTGGAGTGCCAGGAAAAGCAAGAGCCTGCGCAGCAATTTCCACCAGGGTCCGTGAACCCAGGCATGCTGCTGTACCATGTCTCTCCAAAGTTGTGGGCAAGATTGACCAAGCTTTTAATGCGATTAGTATTCTTACGACGCTTCCCGTATTTTATGGGATGCTTCTATGTTTGTCTCTAGCCGTTTTCCCGCCAACTTGGGTCATATGATAGTCCATCGTCTTATGGGTAGAACATCAGGCTGCTGTGCTGAGGGAACCATGGCCCGAATTCATAAAAACTTCTTACGCCAGAATTGTTCGTAAGAAAGAATTTCAGCCAATCCGGATGCAGGAGAAATTATTATCTAAGGCGGCGGGCCAATGGCAAAGAGCACTTACGAAAGAAAAACTTTGTGAATCTGGCCCATGTTCGCAACCAACCGAACTTGGGTCACTGGGTATGTGCCACTGGGTATGGGCCTCTATTCCATGAAAAAAAAAAAAAAAAAACGTTAAAAATTTCTCCGGTGCTGGGCGGAATCAAACCAGTGTTCTGTATATTTAGACAATTTTGTCTAAATATATATTCAGACACGCATCAGGCGTGGACTTGGCGGCGCCACCGCTAGGTGGCACAGCGTGTCCGGATGGATTCAAAGGAAATGCCAATAAATCATCATCATCATCATCATCGATACGCAAGAGAGAAGCAAGGGTGCATGCACTCTTCATACATGACGCCTTTCGGCGGTGGCAATACGGTTTGTCGCGACATTACTTCAATGCTAATCGCATTAAAGTCGACCTTCTCGTGAGATGGGTTCTGTCGGAATTTTCGAACATAAGACCGTGAGGTGATTGATTCGACGCTTTGGTGATCGTTTTCTTGATCGGCTAGCGCACGGATGCCGTCCCATCACGAACCGTACTTCCGTAAACTACAAGCAGCTTTCTGATTATACAACGTCAGCCTCTATTCCCAAAACTTCTCTTACATAAATGCTTACCGCGATTAGTCATCGCCGCGGTGATCGTCTCTCCATCGCGTTGGTTCTCCTGACGAGTGGCAGGCACTCAAACGCTGGCCAAAAATGAAAGGCTCTTACGTAAGAGAAGTTTTGTTAGTAGGTAGGGCCTTGCAACAGTGTAATGCGGTTTTTTTTAAGCCAGCCATGCAGGCCGCGTGGAGCAAGAGCAGTTTGAAAGCGCGTGTAAGCGTGTTATAATCTCGGTAACGAAACAGTTAGCTCTCTCCCGTCTAAATAATTAGCCATTACTGTTACTTTTTAGCGATAGCTGTTATGGGCTCACTACCCTAGTCGTTTTGATGTCCACCGCTGTTGGTAGTTTGAATCCCAGTGCTTCGCCAGCATTCTATAAAGAAAAAATAAGGCAACAGTGTCCCACGAGGATTATAACTCCGGACTCACAGATTTCCACTCGAAGGGTCTACCTCTCAACAACTCCGCCGATGCTGCAGTAAAGAATATTGCATCTGATGAATACCGTGCCTGGTCTCATGGCCACTCGTTAAGATGATTGTCTGACGTCACGCTCTCCCTCTGCATCTTATCCATAAACCGAAGCCGAGAACAATAACGAAGCCAGTGGCAGGAAGCGAAAGGCAGGGCGGGAAAGAGAAAAGAAAAACAAAAAACAAAAAACAAAGGAGGTGGCGTGTCTCCGCTTTTTCATCATGCCCAGAAATGAGACTGTTTGCGCGCATCAGCGAATGGTTGCTCCAACCGATACGGCATGAAATAGCGCAACACTTACTGCGCATAACATTGCGCTATAGCTATCGTGTTACTGCTTCGCATTATGGGCGAAAGTGCAGCTTTTTCTTCTACAAGAAACATAAAAAAAGAAATAGGGCAATTTTTAATAGCTGCGTTCTATGGCAAGTACGTATACAGAGTGATCGGTGTCATTTACTGTGGGCGCCTCACGCCCCCTCCCCCCTTACCGGCCGCGGCTGCGGCCGCGGCGACAGCGCCGTCGGCAGCTGGCGGTTTGCGGCTGCGCTTTGACTAGGAAGCCCGGCGGAGCCGTGATGGATCTGCGAGACCGACAGACGAGTTAATTGGTTGGTTCTTGCCAAATATCTCTACCCTCCCTTCCTCTCCCCGTTTCCTTCACAGAACGCCCGTAGGAGAGACTCGGCCGTTGCGCGCGGCAGCAGCGTTGGAGCGAGGCCGTTTGGAGGCGTTTATGTGTAGATATTTATACGGCGGTTCCACGCCCCCCCTGGCGTCTTTACGGCCTATTTTCCGCTCCGTACACCGCTCCCGCCGAGACCTGAGGTGCCTGACTTTTTTTTTGTTGTTGCTCTTCAACTCAAGAACGTATTTCTTTCTCCCCTTCTCGTGCCCCTCCTTCCCTTGTCGTTCCTTCAAGATACGCCAAAGATTGAGAGCGAATTTATGTGGAAAACAACAAACAGTGCCCCCCTGGTAGAAGGGGCACGAAGAGTTGCGGGCGCTCGCCGCGAAGCCGGCGATCCGGAGCCGCGCTGTTTCGCCGGCCGCCCCGTCCTTACGCTTCACCTGACGTTTATCCTTGTTGTCGAGTTCATCACCATCACTCTTCCTCGCTGCGTCTCCATCGCGGGCATTAGACTCGCCCAGGGACGCGAGGGAACGACGAAGCAAACGGAACAGGGAAGGTCGCAAGAAAATAAGCCCACGGTTGGGGAGGAGTGGACGCGCTCCTCAAGTGTGCACCGGAAACTTTTTTTGACGCCGCCACTGCTCGCGTTCTTTATGACGCCCTGCGATTTGCACGCCTTGCGTGCTCTGTTGCCGCCGCGTCTTTGCTGGTTTTTTTCTTCTTTTTTATAGTTTTTTTCTAACTGTTGAATTTTTTTAAAAAGCCGCACCTATTGAAGCGTAACTTAGTAGGGTAATTCTGTATTTTGTCTCTTCGATCTGGTCGGTGAGTCGGGACTATAGGTAGTCGACGCTTTATTTTGTTCACTGTATATGTGAGTTCATGAAAGTAACAGCGTTTCCGGACGCATTTATTGCGAAATATTCAACAGAAAAAAAAAAGAAAAGAGAAAGAGAAACGTTACGCCCGCAACGCGCATTATATCGCAGAATAATATTTTGCTTATGCCCGTATTTTTCTTACTTTACCTGTTTATGAATGAATGAACGAATGAATAAATGAATGAATGAATGAATGAATGTATCAATGCATATCAATCAATCAATCAATCAATCAATCAATCAATCAATCAACAAAGCAAAAGCACTGCAGTCAAATTCACAATTTGTGTATTCCACCAACGCGCATTTTGGTGCGTGACAGTAATAACCTCACTAATTAAATAGCAATAGTAATAACATTATTAGTAGCCTGAGACACATGTAATTGAGAAAGGGAAAAGTGATCTGAGCCGGTGTTCATGAAATGTCCTATTATTAGGAATATTAGGGTAGCACTAAGAATCCGTTAGGCTACCGCCATCCACGTGATCGAGAGCTAAAGAGGACAACCGGACAGTTGTGCGAGTTGTGTGAAACTCTTTATCTAATCAGCAAATATGTTCTAGCTTTTCTTAACCTTAAAAGGAGTCAGTGAAAAAGAGGGATGGTAAAGGCAAGGAGGTTAACCAGAAAAAGGCGAGGTTGTAACCAGGCACGGGGAAGGCGGAAAAGGGATTTAGACAGAAACGAAGGGAAAGAAATGAGTAGCAAAACGTGAATCGGGCACGAAAATCAGAAGCGGTACGTATCACTGCCGCAGGACGCCTCGCAGGCCTGTAGACTAAGTTTACTACTCATAACTCAGCAGTAAACACGGATATCCTAATTCGGTGAACTGCATGTCATAGGACGTCTAAAGCGGACAACATCTATATATTCAGGCGAAAGCCTTAAGTGGCTCATGGGTCGAAAAATTGACCGTCCGGCGTTATCGAAAAATTGACTGTCCGGCATTATGGCACCAAAATTCAATGGCACCAAACTTCAGGGGCACCAAAATTGATGGTGCCACCATTGATAGCCGAACCCACGACCATTGGTGGGAGTCGAACCCACGACCTTTGGTGGAAAAATTGACTGTCCGGCTAGAGTGTACTAGAATGTGGGAGTGGGTCCAGTGGACACCTTTGCAAGCGCCAAAGGTGAAACAAAAAATGGGGAAATTGTGGCGGCGCTGCCATCGCCTTAATCTGAATCTCCGGCCAATAAACGTTGGCTCCGGCTGTTTCGGCAGGGCTCATTGGCTGAGGAGAGCTCACGGGCTGAGTAGCTGTCGTCTGCTCGACGCACCGTCGTTGTTGCGTCGTTTGCATTCATTCCGCCGCCATTTTTTTTCATTTAATTTACAATAGATCGACGGGAAACAATATCAGTGTTGCCGCCACCGAGTATCCGCCTGTCAAAGCTCCATGCAGCAGCGGTAGGGTCTCCGACGCGACAAGCGGCCGGCTGGCGCGCGGGGCCGCTCATTCGGGAGAAAGCGACGGTGGTGCCGCCAACTTTTCAATAAAAAAAGGAAACTTGCTTTTGAATCGCTGTTCCTGCGGAGGAAACTACCATCCGGTGTTCCGCAGCCGACATACCCGGACCTCTTTACGCACGCCAGCTGACTCGGAGCAGGTAGTACGCGAGAATCAGAGGCGAGAGTCGGATGACGGAGTTAGAATGATGACAATGCCGCGATCACACCAGCAACGCAAACATGAGCGCGAACTCAGCAGCTGAAATTGGTAGGCACCGCCAGCCCCGCCGGCGTAGGAGGCTAAATATAGACAGATAGATACACTGAAGTTCGCGAAGAATGCTAAGCATTAGAAAGGAGGAAGTAAGTGTCGTCTCTCTCTATCCCTTTCCAGTTATGACGATGATGATGATTTACTGACATCAACATTGAAACGGGGCGGTGACAAATACTCACCCAGCCTGCTTTAGCTAATAAGGTATGCTATGCATGCTTATCAGTTAAGCATTTTGCCTACATAGCTAATATTTTCTCTCTTCCTTATAACTTCTATAGTAGCTATCTTGTACAGTCACCTATGCCTGTAACGGATCCAGTTATATCAATGTCTTCCTTTTTTTCATCAATACTCTTAACGTATCTTGATTATCTCGACAGCTGACCGGTTATTGCTTCCATCCGCGTTAAATCCCGGCTGCTCTGGAAGGTGGGCGTTACCTACGGGTTTCGCTGGGTGAATACCTTCGCATTCTGTTAACATATGCTCAGTTTTTCCGGATTTTTGCTGCTGCACACATTTATCTATGCAGTGCCACTTATCCACCGCCGGAGAGCGCCACCAACACAAACGAAGGCGCCTAGAACTTGAGGCATCTTTGACTAAAGCTTTCTTCTTCTAGCAAGGAAATTGCTCGTGCGCATCTGTCACTGTTTGCTCCAATCGTTAGCGCACGGAACAGTGCAGGGCTTACGGCGCATGACGCTGCGCCAGCTATCGCGTCACTGCTTGGAAATACGGGCGAAACTTCCACTTTCTATTAACATTTGCTCATTTTCACCAACTTTTGTAAAGCATTCGTGGATATATAAAAGATATCTGCTTCCAACAGTCACTAAACATATTTTTCCTTGAACAGATTTCATTGAAATCAGTTCAGCCGTTGTCTGACGAGAACATTGTTTATGGAGTATTACGAGTGAAAACGACGATCTCAATATGAAGCACGCCATAGTGAAGGACTCGGCATTAAATTTGACGAGCTGGGGTTCTTTAGCGTGCACTCAAAGCCGCGTACACAAGCGTTCTTGCATCCCGCCCACATCGAAATGCGGCCGTCGCAGCCGAGATCGAACCTCCGACCTTGTGCTCATATCCACTGAGCTGCCGCGGCGGGTAAAAGTTTTTTTTTATTTATTGCGATAGCAATTAAATGGACACTCCAAGCGGATTTCTGACGTCGCCGTTGTTGCCACCGTTGTTGTCACCGTGAGGTTTCGTATTAAGTCCACGGGCGATAAAATTGTTGCCGCGCGCCGTATGGTGTTTGTGCGAGTAAAAGCGCGCAAGGGACGCGCGCTTTCACTCGTACAAACACCATACGGATCTCCGTGAGAGCGCGCGAGGGACGCGCGCTTTCACGGAGAGCGAACGCACGGCGAAGAGCAAACGCGATGTCTTCTGTCGTGCGAAAGGCCGTGGGGGGATGGGAGGAAGGGAGACGACGTTTAGCTGCAGCACCAAATGCTTATCTTGCGACCGGGCGCAAGGGGAACTGGCGACTAAATCTCCCACGCGAAAGGCGGAAAGTGGGAAGGCAGCGTGGAAGGGAGGGGGTGCGGCTTCTACTCTGCTAGCAACTGCGTACTTGTACTTTGCGCGGCTGCGGGCTGTTGCGCGCACCGTATCTTGAAAGCGATCTCCATACGGCTCTGACCTTTGTATGCGCTGTGCTTTCGCCGCTCAGTTTCCGTTGAAGCAATAGACAGCACGGACCTTCGCTCGCTGCTGCCGCCGCTATTCCTCACGCCAGCGTTTTGACAGTGGTTGCCTGCGGTTATCGAGTGTGATGTATTCATGTTTGCTTGTGCGCGCTGACAACATGCGTGTTAATTCAGTTAGTAATCGAATGTGTCAAAGTTTATGCAGCCGATAAAGCTACTATCCTTATTCCGTATAGCTCTCTACTAATTTGCTATCGCAATTGATGCTTCACCTTTCGGGCGAAACTGCGACTTTTTTTCTCCTCCTTGTTCATATTCATTCTTTTTCATTTTTTTTTTGCATTTAACATGTATCCAAACAGGGAAGTGACAGTTGTTCCAGAGATAAAGCTATTCATAGACGTTTCGGGACCTTTGTTTGGTTTTAGATGTAGCACAGGTGCGTTAAAACGTTTTGTGAACTGTAAATGTTACGATGTGCATTACTTACATACGTACGCGCAGTTCTCCAGGTGTTCAGTGCGCTAGCCATTACAAACCAATGCACGGAGACTGATGACCGGAATTATTTCAAAATTGTTTGGGAATTAGTACCAGCATCCTTATTTTTATGAGTTTTTTTCCAGCACAGCTGCCGCGAAAAACTTCTGGCTGCCTATGTGACAGGTATTATTTCATTTAGAATTTTTTGTAGCGTTAGCTACACTGGCCTAGCCAAGCCCGTTTCGCGCGGCACATCAGGAGCCGTGCTGCGCATGCGCAAGGATCAGTGATGTCACACGGCTTGCGCACCGGAGCCACCGCAGCCGGCCCCTCTCGCGCACTCCGCCGCCGCCGCGCGCGACTCACCGCCGCCGGTCTGCGCATTCCAGAGGAGTGACGTCGTAGCCGTGGTAGACGCACTGGCGCCGGCGCGCGCTCGCTGTGCAGTCGCCGTCTGACACTGCGCTGGAGCCGCTGCGCTTCTGACTGGCGTTTGCCAGTGTGGTATAGCCATGGAGAAGGAGAGCGCAAATGCTGCTCAACAGCGCAGAAGAACGGAGAAGCTTGACTCATCGGATCCCGAAGTAGTTGCCTGGCAATTAGCGGTTGAGCGTAGGAGGAATGAACAGAAGAAGGCTAAACGTGCTGCGGAGGCACTGGAGCAAAGGGACGAACGTCTAGCAAAGCGGCGTCGCCAGGAGGCTGAGTGACGTGCCCGACCACCCCTGCAGCAACAACAAAACGCCGTCGATGACGTCAAGGCTCGCCGATCGACTGAATATACTGTGAAACTCAGCGAAAGCGCCAGTGCGACTCGGACCTTCAGGTGAACCTTTGCTAACGCTACGTATATCCTGGCATAGCCGAGCTAAGCCACTGCAACTATTTCACATAGTGCAACACGAATATTCCGTGCATCTATTAACTTTATAGGCTGTCTATGTTTCGTTTTTAGAACGAAAAATTGATTGAATAAGAAAGAATGTGTACCAACAGAGAGCGCATGCGCACCCAGCGTCCCTCTCAATCTTCTGAATAAGCCTAACCTAACGTACGCTTTGCAACTCCAGATGGTTTTTTTTTTGTATGTTTTCAGCGAGACATTTAATGAAGACTGGACGAATGCATATGTCTTTCAAGGGACCCGCCGCGAAACGCTCTCGCCAGAAAGGAACTGAGCAGGATTAACGCGGCGGGGAAAAATATTCCACTTTACATTTGCTCTCTCCAAACGTCATTTCTTGCCCTTTATCTGGTTCTTATCATATACGGCTAGCCCCGCTGTTGACTTTGTTTGCCGCTGGGCCGCTTTCCGTCTCTTGAGCGAGCGGCGGCAAAAGGTAGTAGCACAAAAATCTCATTTGCATTCCGATGCTGAGTCAGATTTCCAATCTAGCCGTTTTTACCTTTATTGTTCTTGTTTACGCTACACTCCAAAAAACTTCATCTTTGCCGTCGCTGTCACTTAAAGCTTTCTCTCTTTTTTTTTTTTTTCGCGTGGTTCTTGACTTTCGAGCTGGCGTGCAAAAGAGCAGTGAAATTCTGTTTTAGCGAGAGTTCTTCAACCTCTTGCCTTATTCGTATCCGTTCATAAAGTCCAAAAGTCAGAGAGCCTGAGCCAAGGCTTGGTTGTTCAAAGAAGAACCGACGAGGCGCATTGCTCTTTGTAGGCATAAAGCGCGGATATTATAAATGCGTTATCGGCGGGAACAGTCACAGATAAGGATGGTAAGACCGTCAAAGCGAAAAGCTATAGCGGCGCTGTCACGCTCGGCGTCTGCACGAATGCACACAGGCCCCGATAACCGGCTCCGTATACCTCTTCCAGAAGTGAGCGGTTGTTTTAAATCGCATATTTTCTCACACGATTTCAATATGGCATATATGTCGAGAGTGATGCGCCTTTAGGTGCATTCCCGGCGCTCTTTGGTCATACCTCAAAGCCTTGCGCAAGAAATATCATCATCCTCAGAGGGTACGCGATCGCCTACAGGAAAGACGAATCGTTTTCTACTCTCTGGACATTCGACTGCGCCGCAACATCACTTGGTGCACGGAGAAGCTGCAGCGTCTATGAAAAGTTCAAGAAGAATTAGTTAGTCGCCGGGAACAGTCGTTCTTATTCGCGTGCGCTTTATTGTTACTGCCAAAAGAGAGTAACAGGGTCATTCATTGGTTATAATCGCAACAAAAACAGCAAATACACAAATCATCTTCCTATAAATACTAGAATCAGTACAAATAAACACACGCGATTTACACGGTAACATAAAAAAGGAAGTATTGAAAGCAAAATACAATACTAGCTGCAAACAAAATATAATTCATATTCGCAGAAGTAATGAAAAAAAACATCTTGAAATATGTAAATTTAATTAGGCGGGAAGTAACTTTCGAGGCGATATTAAAAAAAAATAGGGTAGAAAAATTAGGGGCAGCTTCAAACTAGTGGTGCGATGACTGGGCAAAGAGCGAAGCTGGCGACCTCACCTAGCTTTATCTCAGTTCGGCCAAGGTTTTGGGAGGTTATGCTTCGAGACTCGGCCACGTTTTGCGCAAGATCACCCCGGAGGAGGAGGAGGAGAGAAAGAGAAGGCGATGACGTCACGGCTCATGAAGCTGTGGCGAGGCTCGGCGCGGTCGGCGCAGATGGGGCGAAGCGTTGCTAGGCGATGCATGGTGCCTTCATCGCCAGGCGGAGGATTTGCGGCGTACACTCGATGGATCATCATCATCATCATCATCATCATCATCATCATCATCATCATCATCATCATCATCATCAGCCTATATTTTATGTCCACTGCAGGACGAAGGCCTCTCCCTGCGAATCATCAACAGCCTAAGGAGCAACGAACACTCGGTTATTAAAGTATCTGGACGCTTCTGGACGCTCAAACGCTTTTGCTCGGTTTCGCGGGCTCGTAACTCCGGATTTTCTGCGAATTCGGCGATTCGAGATCGGGCCGAAGTCGTCTCACTCGCTCTCAAGTAGCGGCGCGGCGGTTTTCGCGCCGCGCTTCCTCTTTTTCGGGAGTGACGCTCTTCTTCGGCCGCCCCATCTTCGCGGTCATGTCCTCGGCACGGAGGCGGCAGGGCTTTTGTGTCGCCGCGGCGGCGACGCGGAGCTATGTATATACCCCGTGGGTCGGCGCAGTGACGTCACGGCTTAGCTCCGCCTCTGCGCAGCCACGGCAACCACTCCGCACGGCGCGTTGACGTCATGGCTCGGCAAAGCTAAAGCGAAGTGATGCGGCGCGTGCGATGACGTCACGGCTCACGAAGCTGTGGCGAGGCTCGGCGCGGTCGGCGCAGATGGGGCGAAGCGTTGCTAGGCGATGCATGGTGCCGTCATCGCCAGGCGGAGGATTTGCGGCGTACACTCAACGGACCACCACCACCACCACCACCACCACCACCACCACCACCACCACCACCACCACCACCACCACCACCATCATCATCACTCATCATCATCATCATCATCATCATCATCATCATCATCATCATCATCATCATCATCATCTATTTTATGTACACTGCAGGACGAAGGCCTCTCCCTGCGATCTCCAATTACCCCTGTCTTGCGCTAGCGTATTCCAACTTGCGCCTGCAAATTTCCTAACTTCATCATCCCATCTGGTCCCACGGACCAGATGGGATGGATCGAGCATGGTCCCACGGACCATGCTCGAGCCTAAACAGCTTTGCTAGTTCACAGGAGTATGTTCCATTGCGCTTGGACCGTTTCTTCACTACCTCCAGGATCGGCCCATATTTCGGGCGTACACCACCGAACTACCTCCAGCTTTAACAGCTTAGCTGTTAATATGAAAATGAGGATGACCTAAACGCTTATGGGAATTATGGTAACTATTCCACACTTTTAGTGCAGCAAAAAAAGGACGCCATTTTTCTACAGCTATAGGGTGACATTCAATTCAGGAAAACAGGAAGGAAGCGCGCCGTCTTCCGTCACGCGCTAGGTTCCGAGGCGAGGGACGGCAAGGGGGGGGGGGGGGGGGGGGGCGTTGTACTCCCGCAGGAAATGCGTATTCCGCGGCCGCGCGCGCCAAAATGACACGTGTACTTGTTTATCTCTCTCGGGTGACCGCTTTTCACCGTCTAAGAAATGTTATCTTTCAACGCAGGACGCGCCTGCATGTATGGGAAGTTTCTCGAATATTATCGATGGTTCTATCCACTGTCTGTTGTCACCGAACCTTCTGTAATCTGATTGTATGCGCGACGTGTGTAGTACTTTATAAATATATTGACAATATCTTGAAAGCGATCTGCGTTGTGGGCAGAGTCTAGGCCCTTCGATGGCTGATACCTTTGTACAGTAGAAGCTGCGTTCTCGCCGCTCAGATTGCGTTGAAGCGATAGACAGCACGAAGGTCACTTCGCTCGCTGCTGCTGCTGCGCTTCTTCACGCCAGCGTTTTGACAGCGAGCGTCCGCGTTCATGGAGTGTGATGTGTTCATATTTGTCTGTGCGCGCTGACACCGTGCTTGTTACTTTAGTTAGCAAGCGAATGTTTGCAAGTTTATACGGCGGATAAGACTACTATTATTACCTTGCATAGCTGTCTATTAATTTGCTATCGCAATCGATGCTTCGCCTCTCAGGGAGAAACAGCGACTTTAAAAAATTTAACCTTTCATGGAACGTACATACTGTTTCATTGTTCCTACATAATTGATTGATTGATTGACAATACTGATCACAGAAGTAACAATGCTAATGTTGCACTTTGGTTCCTGCGCCGTAACTTTAATTCAGTTCTAAGTCAACCAAACTAAACCTTTACAAGACATTTCTTCGATCTAAACTGGAATATGCTTCGGCCATCTGGGACCCTTCTCAAACTACTGTAACTACCATTGAAAGTGTTGAAAATCATGCTCCCCGTTTAATTTGTCCAATTATTGCCGTTACGCCACTACTGCGCCTATGAAACATCAGCCACATTCTAAATGAACGTCTTATCACACGTCCCATGTGCATATCATCCCGTTGTGATGACAGCCCAAAAGTCGGTGCGCCGTCTTGTCGAACAATACTATACCAGGATTATTTTATTCCGAGAACAATCCTGAATTGGAAGTGCCTGCCTGCTTCCATTGCCACCATTCCGGACAATCCATACTTTAAAGTAGCTGTGCACAGCACACTTTGTTTTGGGAGATTGAGAGGAAAGACAGGGAGGTTAACCAGATGCTATATACTCTGCACTGCGGCGGGAGAAATAGGGGTCAGAAAGAGGAGAGAACGAGAGATGAGAGAAAAAAAGAGTAACATGAAGGGCGTTCTAATTATAGAAGCGTTCAGAAATAGAAGCGTTCACACAGGCCTGTAGATCTTAAGGAGCCCAGTTGTTCTTCATATCTGGCGTCTCCTTCTAAGTTTATCTAGGGGAAACCATTTGGAATGCACGAGATAGCTCAGGAGCCAAACTATCGTCGAAGGAGCCCATGCGTGTGAATTCGCCATTTGGACGCTGACGGTGCTTAAAAAAGCTTGGCAGTGGCATGGGGTCAGTGCGCCGGTCACGCGAGGTTGCAAATACGAGGAGCTCCGTGCGCTACCACAAGTTGTCTTTTTCATCTCAGAATAACGTTTTACAGCTTTCTTGTTCTTTTTACCGACGAGTATCGGATATTTGCGCCGCAGTTGGTTGCACAAATTCTTTCTAGCTATTAAATACATGCTCTACAGACAAACTCTTAAAATTACAGAAGCTTTCCCCCCGGTAAATATTTTCTCTTACCGGTGGAATGGTTCACTCGTCATCATGTCAATTTTCAACGTAATGCATACAAACATGTGCACACAAACTTCGCCCTCACTGTGGATTGCAGCAACAACTTCCGACGTCATCGCAAGTACGCACACTGAGCAAGTGAAGATGTCATTGAAGTTAGTGAGGTTGGAACAAAAGGAGGTCGGCGTTCTGATAGAAATCGTGTGGCTTAAATACCACGGTACGGCATACAGGCTTAACGTCTGAAGCTGAAATACGCGTTAAGAAAGTAGAAGCCGGCATTTAAAATTCCCAAGCGAACCGTGTTACGTTTTTTTTTTTTTGCGATAATGATTAACTCTGCTTGCTGTTCCCACTGAAAGTGAACGCAGTGAACACGGAGTAACAACTTTGAAAATGTCACGCAAAAAAAAAAAAGTTGCCTGCAGAAAAAAAGAGAGAAAAAAAAAGGAAAAAAGAAAAACTAGGCCATGAAAACTGGCTATTTAGCCGCTATTTTTCTTTCCTGCTCTCTCATAAAAGGAGAGAAAACGGCCAATCAAGCTGGCAACCAAGAATAAAAATGAAATAGAATAAAGTAAGCTTGGTCACAAGGAAGAGAGGGGGGGGGGGGGGAAGCAGCAATCTTTCCGAAATCCGATTACAACGGGGTGGTTTCGAGCGATCGTCGTAAGTTGGCGGGTCTTTAGAGGCCGAAGCGCGTTCGAACCTTGATACCGCAAAATGGAGGAGCGCGCGAGAAAAAAAAAAAAGGAAACACAAAAGAAAATATACCGATAGAGTGCGAGAGACTAAAAGAACGCGGGAGTCGAAAGCAGGAATCTGCGAGGAGCGAGAATAGAGGAGGGCGAGAGAAATATTGAACGTGACACGAAGGCTAGTTATTGCAGCGTAAAGAAAGAAGGATGAGAATTCTTCCCCTTGGTTGATAAAGGAAATGAAAAATTGGCCCTCCATTTTCCTTGATTAGTTCAGCGTTCAGAAACGACTTCTGCCACGGGTCTCTTCGGAAAGAGAAAGTAAAAAAAAAAAAAAAATGCATAAAGGGAGAATCACAAGCTCGGCTGGCAAGCAATAAGCGAGTTACAGGGAGCTTTTCTGGGTTGCGCCAGCAGAGCGCCGCCGTGTTTAGCCGCGCTGCAGCTGCAGTGGCTGCCTCATTCTGAAGAACTCGCGATGCGAATGCAATGCGCGCTAAGCTTCAGTAAAGGACACCTTTGCTGGACACCAGCAAAGCACGCGCGTTTTCGCGGCCGCGAAATGAAAGTGGATGTGCAGTCAAGGACAAACTTTGGAAGTTGGGCGTTTTTTTTTCAACCACCTGGCCTCTCAACACTAACGAGCCATGTTGCCATTTCAGAGAATATTTCGCTAGATCTAGCGGAATTTTGACTTCGTTAGCAGCAGAATTGCTCTTTTAAGACGTGTCGGGCGGAATTTTTCAAGCTCGTTTTATCTGGATTCCCGAGAGCATTTAACAGGTTTCAGCAGACATTGAATCGTGTTTAAGGAAATATCTCGCCTTAGATGAATAAAAAATATTTTGATAATATCGATGGCGCGATGACGTGACTATTGATACAACACTGGCGGCACATTTGCTAATACAAGACATAGAGCGTTTTTCGCAAGGTATCTAGTGAGTACCTTGCTCTAGACGTAAACAAGCGTCTTGGTGTTTGCAAAGGTTAGAAATATCTATTAAATATACTTAATCTCTTTCTTAGTCAAAAAGCCTTCGTATTGTATCGCAAGAGTATTCGCAAGAATATGTAGCGCACGCTACATTATTCAAGATGCTGTTTTAGTGTAATCCATGCAAGAAAAAAGGCAACACTGCTAAAAAAAAAAAAAAAAAAAAAAAAAAAAAAAAAAAAAAAAACCTCAAGCGCGATACTATTCTCTTGCGCGCAATATTAGCAACTGCATGCGAACACGGGAACCCCATTCTGCGACGAACACGTTTCGGCGATACGTTTTATTTCGCAAGATGAAATATTCAGAGCGACGTCTCACAGTAGTGACGTAGGTATCCAAAATTGTGCGATGTTTCTAGGACCTCTCATTGTTAAAAAACTCTTAGCAAGGGCGCGACGTGACAATGGCTATCTCGAGAAGTACACAGGGCGATAAATTTCTTTCTGCGCCTCCGCTTTCGCGGCTTTAGTTAACCGGCATCCGTTGAAAGTCGCAAATTTCTTTCAGAGTACGACATACGAACAGTACTCCTCAATCTCAGTCACGTTTTGCACTACCACGAGATCCTGCCTGATCAATCCTAAAACACGACCTTTAGTTCTGAACTCTGCTATGCCATGCCCGCTGTGCTGGACAACACTTGACGTCGCTGTGCAACGTATCTACTCCAAGTCAAGAGCAATCAAAGCGTCTTGGAAAGACGTCCGCACGTTCCGTGCTACGCGCAAGCAGGTCAGAGTCCATGGACACACCACCTCAAGCAACATCTGTGTCTGCGAGTGGTACCGGACTCATGCCCGTATTCCTACAGACGGGCAGAGCTTGGGCTGTCAAACCAGCGAGGTCAGTTTTGCTATGTTTCCTGCTAGACACGGGCAGTCAACGCATGCACTTTCGTTCGGCGGGACGTTGCTCGAGCACTTAATTGACCTGTTCAAGGCGTTGAGCGCCTCAGCCTATTCACCTTCGGGAACACGCATCGCCCTGTGACCCTGACATGTAACCGAGTGTCGGTTAACTCGGTTACACTCCGCAGCCAGCACAGTACCAACGAGACCACTATAGAGACCTCGAACGAGACCTCGAAGTGCCGGAAATCTCTGCGGTAACCATCCCACCAGCGGATGGCGCGATCATCACCATGATGACACACCACGGTGTTGTTCCCGCTGATGCACGCTCTGAGGCGATGACTTTCCGGGAGGACGAGATCAGCATCCTGATAGGCTCCGACTTCTACTGGGACATTGTAACCGGACATATAACTCGACTATCGCCACAAGTTACTGCAGTGGAAACCCGTTATGGATGGACGGTCCAGGGAACCCTCCACAACTTCTACCAAGGTTCAACGGTACAAAGCACGTCTCTGGTCTTTGGTACTGGAGAGCCTCCCAGAGAAGATGCGCCGACGAAGTCTCGCAAAGGAAAGAATCATCCACCTCCGACAAGGCTGTCCACTCAGAACAGACGAGGCTCAAAGTCACTGCCAACTATGGTTGCATGTACTTCAAACGGCAATTCAACGACGAGTCCAAGCATGACAATGCGCAACTACGTCAATACGCAGGTGTACAAGCGCCGCCCTTCCGGAATGAACGCTGGCGCACAACGGTCCAGCAAAGCTCAACATACACGGGGACGCACGTACTATACAAATGCTACGTCGAGCCCCGACGCGCCACTTCTTACTTGGCAGACGTGCAACGTGCTTGCCTCAAGAGTTAGGCGCCACGCTTCCCCAATCAACAAGCATCGATCTGCGACGTCGAAGCATGCATCGACAAGCTTTAGCAGACCATCTGTGGAAGCGCTGACGCAAGGAGTACTTGCTGATTTTGCGCTCGGCACACGAGGCGACACCGAAGCTGCTCCCACGACTTCAAGTTGTAGACGTCGTCCTGGTGCGCGACGACGATTCGCCGCCTATCCTGTGGAAGCTGACACGGGTGACAGAACTGCTTCCTGGTCCCGACAGCGTCGCTAGAGCGTGCTGCCTGAAGTTAGCTTCCGGCTCCATAATAAGGTGTCCCGTTCAGAAGGTTTACCTTCTTGAAGCCGGCAGCCTTTAGCAATTTTGTGTTACAAATAAAGAAGAAGGTGCGCCGAGCACACGCAGCGGCCACGGGCGCTGCTGGGGCAGTTGCTACCAGATGACGAACGAGTCAGACGTCCGGGTCCGGGTCTAATCCCCGTCGTTGTTTTCCAAACTGCATTCTTAAGTAATGCAAGTCTCATTGGTCCACACTGTTTCCTTGCTGTGGTAATGTGGAAAAACAGAAAAAGAACGCGGTTGATGGTGCTTTAGACAGGCCGAACAAGTCTGAATGCCTTCGCTTTCCGTCAATCTCACTCAAAGTAATTCGGCAAAATGCATCTTTTCAAGCTATAACCGTAACGACAGCATAACCTCAGTGAAAGCTAATCATAACGTTTCCGTCGCTTGCATCTCGTAGAATGATAGCACGTTTGAGCCTACTTCACAAGTTGTACCGATATTGTGCCCTTCGCAACAAATTCACTTGTTAAACTTATTACGTGTCCCGCCAAGGGAACTTCGCAGCCGTGTGGTCATCGGTAATCTCCCCACCTGTTTAACCAGCGTATGGCTAACAATGTGGCACCATCTATGAGAATATCCTACACATCAGGCCACCCAGTGCTTCCGCACACACGAGGAGTGGATGCGGCCTTCATATAGCCTCCGGTGGTCCGTCGCACGTCGGTGTCCTTTTGATATTTTGCATGCGCGGCGGATTGCCGGGGCGCTTTTAACCCACTTCACATCAAGCGAGGAAATAAAATCGAGCAAACCACGCCGTGGAGCAAACTCGAGACATTGAACGCAAGCGTTTGTGGTTAGACAACAACGTGTCCCTCATCAGTGTGATCCGCTCCAACGAACAGCAACACAAGTATGAATGAATGAAGAGATTCTAAGTCAGTATGAAGAACAAGGGCACATTCCAGTAAACATAAAGTTGATGGCAAAGGGGACGGTTAGGTATACTCGTACAAAGGGACAAGCTTCGCTTATCATTCATCTTCAACGAATGATGACGATGACGATGATGATAATGATGCAACTCTATGATGGCTCGTACCAACTGAGTGGAAGGGCCGACGATTTTTTTTTTCGTTTCGGCGATCGTAACACGTTCACGGCTTACGAGGAGCACTGCGTGCCTCCCGAATGCCTTGATCTCTCTAAATTAGGGAGTTTCAGAAATGGGCGCACCCATGCGTCCAGGCGTACCAAAATCCCCATACCCTGCTTGTGTTATTTTGTAACCCCTTTGCGTTCTTTTGTATACCGCTCTGTGTTTTTTCTACGCCCTGTGATTTGCGTCCCTAACTTTAGGTGTGCAAAACCTAAAACTCCCTATTAACTGAAGCACGAAGATACACAGAACTCCCCGTTCGAAGTTTTTGAATAATTAATTAATAATAGTTGACTCCAATCGGAGAATATTGAATATTCACGCCTCAAAGTTTCTTGGGCTTCATTATTCAGGTTTATGTTTTTTGGCTAGATTATGGTTGCGGAGGAAGCGAATAAGGCCGATTCAGTGACTGGATTCTAGACACCATTAATTCTCTCAAAACAAACTAAACGCAATACACCTGATGTATTGCTTTTGTTAGTGCAAGAGAAACCATAAAAAAAAGTTGCCCAAAGACACCGTATTATGAAAGATTGGAAAAGAAAGGGCAGTACATAAAATTAATATTAATGAAGGAGAAATCGAATGTATTCGCAACTACAAAGAAAATAAAAGGCTTAGTATAAGAGAGCATGGAAGAGAGAGAGAGAGAAAGAAGGAGCAGAAAGTGTTGCAGGTTCGCGCGGGAAATATAGGCGGACAAAGCGATCGTCAGGGCGGTGTTCTCATTTTTCTTTCCACAGCTTCCATCCGTAGTTGGCGCGTACATTGGTGGTGGTTGTGGTGGTGGCGGCGGCGGCCTGCAATAACCGCGTCCAGATCAAGTACACTGGAAATGAAGATGACGGAGAAAGGAAGCGAGGACAACAGGAGAATCAAACAGGATAACAACCAGGGACGGCGGGGCTTCTCCGCCCCGCAGGAATAATCCGGGTGGCTTACGCGGACAACTTAATAACCCACTAAGTCCCCGGGATTACGCGACGCTTAAGAACCACGCCGCCTTCCGCTGGCCGAAGCCTGCCTCTCTGCATTCTTCTTGTTTGTTTTTTTCTCCCTCCCTCTCCGTCGTCCTGTTTCCGCTGCTTCTCTCCGCTGCGCGGGAGCCTTGTTTCCCGCGAGGGAAGGAATAAGGACGCCGACGCCGCTCTCATTGCCCTGGATTCCCGCTTTCGCCTTTTGCCGGGAAGTGCAGCGTATTATTTATCAGCGGGACCCGGGAGACGCCGATTGATTATCTCCCGCTCCGACCCCACCTGGCCGCGCTGCTGAAGCCAGAAAGGCGATCGAGGAGCGAACCGACGCTGCTGTAGACAGCCTACCCCGCCGCATCTTCTCTCCTATAGCCTGTCGTTCTGTATCGAGTTACGACCTGCCGTTTTCGACAAAAAAGAAAGAAAGAAAGAAGAAAAGAAAGAAAGAAAGAAAGAAAGAAAGAAAGAAAGAAAGAAAGAAAGAAAGAAAGAAAGAAAGAAAGAAAGACGGTGTAGCTGCACGCGGCAAATGGGGCGGGGGCGGGGGGGGGGGGGGGGCGTCAAGGCGCTTTGAAATGTTGGTGGCATTTCTCATGGCTGATGAAGGAACACGCTGCATTGTGGGATATAACATGTCGAAGTAACGCCTGGGCCGTTAGAGGCGCCGTAGTGCGAAGTTACTGATTAATTTCGGTAAATTTACGCACGGGAAGTGGCTTCGCGCAGTTCACAGTAAGCTGTCGCACAGTAGGTTGTCCAGTGACAAATCTTCGCTCAAGTGTCGCTATTATGTGACCCGCCAACTGCCTCTGAAGTAGCTTATCTCTCTGCGCCTCTGGTCACGCTTAAAATACTTGAATTCGCATAAAAACGTAGAAGTAATGTAAACGAGCAAATAACACCGCAACTAAACAGAAATTGGAACGGACAGCCGAGAGAGCTGCATCTCGGGAGGTCAGTGGTATAACGTTGGAGCAGGCGCGCACTGGGAGCGGATTAGGAACGGAGCGCTGTAGCGACATCTTAGGAGAGTATTTTCAACTAGAACGAATCCTAAACTGTCTTGCGCCGTATAGAACTCTTCTTTTGGAAAAATAAATAATGTCGCTCACGGTGCTTTCGAAGCTTTTCTCCCAGTAGATAAGCCCCGGCTAACTTTAGCCAAGCTGTTAAACGAAATAAAAGATTAAAAAAAAACATGGTGCAAGATACAATTATAAAACCTACGGTGTTCGTCAGACCTCTGGCGACCGAATACCATAGGTCTTAAAATCGCGTCTTGCACCGTGCTGCCTCAATATATATATTTTTTTCGTTGAACAACTTCGCTAATCCGTGTTAGCAGGGACACCGTATATAAAGACAGCTTAGCAAGATAGTAGCACCAACAGTGCTGCTTCCATGGTGACGTCACGAGTGCCAGACGCAAAGTGATCAGCAGAATTCACCCACTCGAGGGCATGGATCGTGAGGGCTCACAACGATCGCGTGAGTGCTCACAACACGCCCCCGAACACACAAAAATCGCCCTTTAGGGTGGCCGCAAATAGAAGTAAACGAGGGTCGTTGCATTCAGCCCCAATTTGAATGATGGTACAACCGTGGCCGCGAGTTACTTAAGGTGCCGTTAAATAAAGTACACGAGCGTTTTTGTCGGCGAGGGAATGACATGCTGGTAGTTTATTCCCGTACCGTTCGTCGAATTTGTCGAAATACGTATACTGCAGATTAGGGCTGCGATTTTGTAGTGATGCATTTTCCGGTGCTATCCCTTTTCGCGCTTTCCGTGCTTCGTCAGTGGTCAGAGTGACGCTCCGCCTACGTTAGCAATTGGATCAGCCGGCTGTAAACGGTGGATGATAAGAGTGGCATGGAATCGTGCGGAAGGCATCGCTACAAGGTCGCGGCTCTGCATTCCGCACTATCAATCATCCACTATTTCCTCGACTTCTTGGCATTTGAATATTCCTTAAAGCTTCAAATGCAGACTTCGTCCACAAGTTATTCTAAAATGTATTGCGCGTAACTTACTGCAACGAGTTCTAGAAGAAAATACCAACGCTCCGTGTAAAAATAACAACCTGTCAATTAATTTGAGATAAGGCAGCAGGACGGGCACGTGCTGGGTTACCTGTTTCTTCTTTTTCTTTCTTTCTTTCTCTCTTGCTTTCCATGGCTATTTCGAAATTTATTCAACTTATGGACACGTTTCACTTAGCCGCCTGGTCTGCTTCGACGAGGACTTGTCAAGTGCTGCGGTAACCTCCCACTCCAGCCTTTGAGGGAGCTAACAATAGCGCGCAAACACCTTCAAGTGCCGAGAACGAACACGAGGCAACATTGTGCATGGTGCCCGGACGGAATGTCATCGCACGTCGCGGCTTCTGGTCTTTTCACATTTGCCTCATCACTTCGCACGCTGCCCCTCCTCTTCCAATGTCACGCTGCCCTTTTTGCTCGTTTGGTTTTCTTTATTTTGCCTTGACGCTTACCGCAACTGCGACACGTCATGCGTTTTTTTTTTTTTTTTTTGCTTTTTTTTCTTCCTACTTCCAGCGTCAGACTCCACGTTGGCTCTGGTGTGATTGTTCTTGTTTCTTTTGTTCGTCTTGTTCTTGCTTATTCTATTCGCCTTCCTAATGCCGACTGAGTTGCCATTTCGAGTTGCCTCTCTCAGGCGAATGCGCCTTGTTGTGTCGGGCCTCGTGTTGCCACCCCTCGACGTGTCACATGTCGCAGGTTCCGTAGACACGGGCGACGCGCTACATATGTGTTTGCTAAGTTGCCTTCGTTGTTTTCTTGTTGTTACTAGTCTCTCTTTCGAAAGAACGCAACACGCTCCTCCGGTTCTATATATACGGCAGGTTCTACACATAGAACGAAGTGTGTTCGGGCTAATGATTCATGTCTTTTTTTTCAGCTATTTTTTTTTCATAAGGAATCTTGCCAGTCAACTGCTAAGTTTCTACGCTTCTGACGCTCACCGTCCTTCCTCCGCCCCCCTTATTCTTGACGTAAGTCAGTTGGTGAGTTTTAATGGCTGTGGAGCTCGTGATGTTGCTGGCTATTTTCTTTACAATATAGCTAAATCTGTTAAGAATAGCACATTGCACTTGTATTAGTGAAGTGAGCATGCACATCTGTGGGTCTGACTGTGGTAAAGACGATCACGCAACTGCCCGAACAATTTAATTTAGCAAGAAGCCTTGGTACGCGACAATAAGCAAAAATGTATAATCAGAACGCGTTAAGTTCTAACGAACTAGGTTTATTCTGTAAGCACATAGCTGGTCAACTTGAATCTACCTGACTCTGCATTGCCGACAGAAATAAAGGACTGCTTTACGTCGGAACATTCGCCCAAACGGGCACCGCGGCCTGTCTAAAATTGAAGAAGCGCTCTAAAATGCTTTCTTAAAGAATCCTACTCACCAGAAGTAAATCAACTCATATTGGTCAAAAATTATTTCGAAATTCCATTTTCTCCCATTTAGCGGGAAAGGATTCATTATTACTGAAATAAAAAGAAGACTAAACTTCCACCTATCGAATTTCGCGCCGGAAGCACTGCGCCACTTGGCCAGCATCGCGTCGCTGATCTTAATGTATCTGATCGCATTTCGGCCGTTGTGGGGCAAAGAAAGTTCTGAAACTGTCTATATTGAGTCTTTGGTTCCTTTAGAAAGCAATGCGATCCTTATCTGTCAAAAAACAAGAAACAGACCCGAGGAGACACCGTCAAAATTTGTGACGTAACGGCGAGCTGGCGCGGGAACTGAATGGCGGTGTGGCCACCCTTCTTTCGTTCTTGCATCTTTTCACGCTTATCGGAATAGCTGACAGTCCTGCATGTGATTCCTGTGCGAGGAGACCACCTATTGTGTCACTGTCCTGAATGTGAAACACAAAGACAATCTATGTTCAACGCATTCAGGAAACTAGATGATCGTCCTCTGAGTGAACAGACAATACTAGAACACCGTACCCACCGATCATCGGCTCAGAAGGCAGTGAGGGCACTTTTGTGCTTTCTGAGAACGTGTGGCTTGTGCGAACGCCTTTGACTCCGTAGTGCTGTCCATGCACATCTCTCTCTCTCTCTCTCTCTATTCCCCTTCTCCCTTCCCTCAGCGTAAGGTAGCCAACCGGACTCCTGATTAGTTAACACCCCTGTCTTCATTTTTATCTCTCTCTCCATCTCTCTATCACGCTTATCAAACCACCTATCACAGTAAGAGTGAACTACTTGGTACTGAAGAAGTGTAATTTAATAACACAGTTCAACTTAATACTGCTTTTTAGCGTTCCTTTAAACTAGCACATAAATAGACTACGTCACCATTCCAGTCCCACACTGATATTGTACATTGAGAGCCCGTAACTATAGGCTATACTAGTTCTCGTTAGAGGCTTCAACTGCCGGGGGACGTTTGCAAATCCCACTGCTGCTTCGGGCGCGGTTGACGGGCGTGGAATCCTCCTCACAAGCGCTGAGTACGTGGGCCTCCCCGCCAGCGCCACGCGCAGTCACCCGAGGGGGAATACATCAAGCTTCTTTGTGGGCTCGTGCCGTTGCAGCCTTAGCGTTTGTTGAAATGTAACGGGAGCTGCAGGTGCCACGGAGACAAATGACACAACTCAATTGTTTGAGACGCGACGCTATTGTTCCAGGAACGCGACAACTGTTCGGAAAGACGGTAACTGTCCGGAAACTACAGGCCGTAAGGCGTCAATAGTTTCTTGGTCGCAGCGCAAACCCCTAGGGCAAATAAGGTGCGGTACGAGGGTTGGCAACCTCGGGTGTAGAGGCAGTCGGGCGAAAGCGATATGAACGTAGCGTCAGCAGTTTGCATTGCGATGGCAGTCACCCCATGTTTGCGCCGTACCTCTAATCAGAGCTAGACGCAAGAAGCACAAGTCATTTGTCGTGCGTATTTAATACTTTCGTGGTTAGTTAATTGTAGTGCGCGCAGCGACGACGGATACTGTCTCTACGGTGGAAGCAGGTAATTTCGGCACAAGACGCGCTGTCTGTGGCGTTTGACGCTTCTGAAGCCTCGGACAAGAAGATTGGTACGTCGTGCCATATGCCAGCTCACATCAGAGCTGGTATTGTGGAAACTTTGTCCGTCTGCGTCGCTAGTGTATGTTTGGAGCATTCCGTTTAATCTTTAATAGTTTCCGTAAGCGCAATTAATTTCGTCCCACATGTTGCAATAGCTACGTGCTATATACGCAGTACCCTTTGTTTTTTTCTCCTTTATTTCTTTCGTTTCATCATCTAAAGCCTCTTTCCCATGCGCAGTGTAGCAAACCGAAAGGGCGTCTGGTTGACCTCCCTGCCTTTAGTTCACTTTTCTCTCTCTGTCTCTCTGTTGAATTCAGTATTCCGATTCCGAAAGCGATTACTAACTCTGTGTGCCTCGAAGCATCTCATAAAGTATACAGACATGTTATAAAATAAAATAAAATAAAGAATTTAATCAGGGAAGGTAGAAAATTAAGTGTGACAGGAATTGCACAACTGTTGTAAAAAATCAACAACCGCTATTATCTTACATGTGAAAGAATACGTTTAGCTTAATAATATGCTTCCAAGCCCTACATCGATTTAGGAGACAACGGTTTGATGACCAGCAATATTCAAGGCCGCAGAGGTGCTTGCACTTTTCCGCACAGTGCTTTCGTTCACGAAAACGGCTGCGCGATAAACTAGAAAATACTGATATGGGCGAAGTAATGAGGCGTGAGACATTTATATGTTGTGCAAAGCCATACTATACTTATTATCACAGAGTAGACATTTAATTTTATTCCAAGTCATCAAGACCGTCAAGGAAGGAATAACTAGTAAAAAAGAGAGGTCCATATCGAAGATGCAATCCGTATAATCAACGGGAAAATATCAAGGGCCGTCAGACGTGAGAAATCGTATACGGAAACAGTCATCATTTTTTATTAGTGATGGCGTCAATGACTACACCAGTTGGTGCCACAAAGAGAAGGCTGCTTGAACAAAATCGAAACAGTCAAATAGACTTTAACAATATTTGTCAGTTATAGTCTGTGAAGCAGCACTCGAGAGTTAACACGGTAATGACTCTAAGCGTTCTAAGTAACGTCATCGGAATACTATTTGTCAGTAATCGTGTACAACCTAGCGTATCAGCCTCTTTGTTACGCGCAGGGCCTTCTCTCGGAACTGAATGGAACGTGTAAGCGGCGTGTCTTGGTCTTCTCTTTCGTTTTGCGTGTGTCCTTTGCGCTAAACGCCACATAGTGTAAGCAGGGTGCTTTTGAGGATTCGGGCACGTGGAAGGAGAGCGGCTAGATTTGGTTGTATGTGTTGTGTTTTTTTTTTGTGACTTTGGCGCAGTGAGGCGAAGCAACAGACGCGTGACAGGGACGCCGATGCCTGCAGTTCGCGCGAACGTGCTGGCGTGCATCGTCGATGCGGCTGGCACCGGGAACGCGCGCGTGCGGGCGGCCGGCAGGCGGAAAGGCGCCCTACGGGAACGAGACGTCGCGGACGAAGGGCCTCGGAGAGCGGGACCCTCTCAAATATAAGGGAGAGGCCAAGCGTCTGGGCCTGGTTGCCAAAGGCCGGCCGAGACTGGCGAGAGGGACGGCAGCTTGCGCCAAGGTTGAGCTGCACCGCCGCCGCCCCTCCTCTGTAGCCGAAATGAGCAACGCTGTGTATTTGCATAAGCGTTGTGAAAACCGTCTGACGGGGTCGTACTCCCGGGTCAGCAGACGCGACCCCGGCGCGCCCTTCGGCGGCGCACACTGCGCCGCTTTCTGCTCCGGGTGACTCCGGTGGCCGACCAGGGGATGCCGCCTCCGCGGCACCGGCGGCCGTCCTGATCTTGCCGCTCCTTATGCTCGCGCGCGCGCACACACACACACACACGCTGCAGGGTTGAATGCCTCGAGCCACTCCGATCGCGCGGAAGAGAACGACGACTCCTCGTCCAGTGCTGTTGCAGCCCAATGGCCTCTATGTGCGGCGGGCGAGGGACGGTGGCGCGCGTTTGCCATCCGGCGTAAGCGCCAGGGGTTAACGGGGACACTGTTTCCAGCGCCTCGGGCCACTTGGCTGCGCTGTTTGCGCTAAAAGCTTAATTCACTGCACCCTTTTCGGGCTTCTTTGCACCGCAGCACGAGAACGGCGGGGGTGTGTACGTCGTTCGTATGAGTGACACGTGTACCTCATAGTGGTCTACGTGCAGCAGTCACCGCTTATCACCTGGGCACAGCCAGGGACTCGAGCAGCCCCGTCAACTCGGACGACCCATGTGCGCACTTGGCGACTCGTTTTTTTTTTTTTTTTTTCAAAAGTGTGTCGCAAAGCACATTATTGCGGTTAACTAAGCGGTGACCCTAGGTCGCTTAACAGAACTGTTTCTGGCTGAAACGTCGGGCCTTTTCGGGCCATTAGAACATTATTTCGCCAGAACACGCCCTTCACGTATAGTCCCGATTAATAACTTCAGCCGCGCAAGAGGCTACGCCACATTAAGGCTCAAATAGTTAAGTCGCAAGGTAATCACTTGTCGGTTTAACGCGCTGTCATGAATGTTAAATTGGGACTGATACATAAATATTTTTATATAGTGACCTTTCTGTCCGTGAAGTGGGAAAGAAGTTCGAATAAAAATGCAGCCGCGTGAGCATTTATTTTTAAACGCTCCACAAATGCGCCGAAGTAATTGCTTGCTTGCTTGATTCGAGGAGCATAGGAAGAGTGCGTTGAAACCCACCGTCAACTAAGATTACAAGTATCACAAATTGCCGAATCTTCCGTTTTACCTTTTCAAGATGAGCACAACGACATGAATTTTGCACGACGCTCCTCTGGACGCACTTTTCACACTCCTCCACTTCCCTTCCTATTAGCCTTTAGTATTTAGTATCTAATACTAAGTATCTATTTAGTATCCCGTAGATAATAGACCTAGCTCTATTATCTACGGGGAAGGATAGGCTGATCTCTTTGATGTATAGCTTAAAGCTTTGGGGAGATGGAGAAAAATAACCGTTTGAGGAAACGACACCGCAAACATCCAGGAAAGAAACTGTAACGACCGCACCAAAAGCAAAAAAAAAAAAAAAAAAAAAAATATCGTACAAGGCATCATCAGACTGCCTTGACCTTACATCAGTGGAGTCTGCAGCGTCTTGTAATAAAATTGTGTGACCGACACATTTATCGGCAGTCCATCATAATTTGTGACTGACGGGGCTATATACGGAGGTGAAAAGCGGAGGTGAAAAATAACGCGATACATGCCAACCAATCAGGCTCCTGTAGGCGTCGGATAAATTGGTAACGACTGAACTCGTTTGATGAAATTAGCAGGGTCTTGCACGTACCACAGGAGGCTCTCGACTACGTGTAGAGTGTAGTAGGTCGAAACATCTTAACGCGCCGCACTGGTTGCGCTGCGTTCGAGAATTTCTCGGGAACTGTCCTTTCTCCGAGACGTCGCAAGCACTCGCCGAAAAACACTCCGCTTCCGGAGAAGGTAAACTAATACTGGCATGGTGTCTTATTTACGGCTCGATTTATTATTTTTACGTCTGCCTCAGCCTTACGCTGAACGCTACGCTAGTTTCATTTGCATGATAAAGACAGTCTTGAGCAAAGCGACCGCACAGCGGTTAGGGCGGGTCGAAAGGGTCGCCGCCAAACAAGTGCCGCGCGCGAACAAGACCGCTGCATGGTTCCATCTTCGCCGCAACGGCTGCAAGACTATGACGTACGGCTTCCTTAGCACAACCAGTATTTATTGGCTATGCCAGCATAGATGGTGGATCGCGGCGGTTACGCGTGCTCTCGTCGTCTACGGTTATGCAAGGTTTCTGCTTGTTCGCTTAGATTAGGCTTTGACGATCTCCATGCCCGGGTGGTTTGCGTGCGAGATCGTTAACGAATACAGGCGCGCGTGGTGCTTGCTGAGTGTGCACATTGACGCAACGCAACGCAACGCACGCACGCACGCACGCACGCGCGCGCACGCACGCACGCACACACACACACACACACACACACACACACACACACACACACACACACACACACACACACACACACACACACACACACACACACACACACACACACGCACGCACACACACACACACACACACACACACACACACACACACACACACACACACACACACACGCACACACGCACACACGCACACACACACACACACACACACACACACACACACACACACACACACACACACACACACACACACACACACACACACACACACACACGCGCGCGCGCGCACGCACGCACGCACGCACACACGCACGACCGCATTGTGCCGGGGGAATGACTCAAATACGCTAGTACCGTGCTTGAGGTGAACTTTAAAGAAGCCCGGGATGATAAGATTAATCCGGAGCACCCCACTAGGCATCTCTTATAGCCAGTGTGTTGCTTTCGAACGTTAAATCCCATGAATAAATCCACTCCTGTATTTGGTGCTTATACATGAGTTTATTGTTCAACTCATAAATGTAAAAATCTCTTAAGAGGGCAATTATAAACCAAGAGACATTGGAGCAAGATATTTTATCGTAGCCTTGGTGTTGAGTGCTCAATGTGGATCAGTGTTCGCCATGCACTTTAAGCACACAGTGACGGGTCCTTGAGCTATCTAGAATGCTTAAATTATAAGAAGCTAAAAATTGAAATTGTCACTTACACGAATAGCTATAGTATACTAGTGCATATTTGGACTGGCGAAAATGGAGCGTGCGTAATGAAAAATGGTACCTGGCTAATGCGCCACCAGATTGTATTTTGCTGTTAATTTCCTCTAGATTTAATGCCTAAATTACTGCGATCAGGACTCAATAATGACTTGCACGAAATGAGGTCCTGACAAGACAGTGTCGCCGGAATGCTCCACTGTGACTCTGAATGCCGATTAAGTTAATCCGCGATTGCGAACTCCAGAAAGTTGCGAGATCTCACGCCAGCTGAAGTGGGATAAACTTCCTGATGAGGCCGCCTTCTAGTTTCGAAAAGAGGTCGAGCCGCCATTTGCTGGCCATAAGTTCGAGCGCCAATACTGACTCCTTATGCCGTAGTCGCTGAGAGGCTATGATCACCCCCATGCGAAAAAGCAAGTATATGGATGGGCAAACTGGCAAGAATCGCACTTAGCAAAAGAAAAATGAAGAAGAGAAAGCCGCGCGACATCGTAAGCCAATTGGCGCACGCCGCAGGACGTGAGAGTGACGTTTACCTATGTTACGCCCCTCTCTCTCTCTCTTTGCAGCTGGCAACCTGAGAAGACTCGCGTCGGCAGCGCACTTTGTTCCCAGTCAAACGGCATTGCGCCGCACACCTCCACCGGACGCACGGGAGCCTCGCCGCACTGCCTTTTGGGCCGATCGCTCTTTCCAATCTATCCGCGAAATGGGAGGCCCGTCGGCGTGCCGAAAAGAACCAAAGCAACGCGCTTGCGCGCGGGAGCTGCAGTGCGACGCTCCGAAGGTGCGTGCGCGCGCGTTCGCAAGCAAAGGGCAAAGTAACAAAAAGAAAGAGGCACCGGTGCGGCCGCCGCCGCATCCCATTGGTATTCGAAAACAAATCCCTTGTTAGAGACGGATCAAAAGACGCTTCTGCCGGAGTCAGCATCTTGGGCCCGAAGCCGGTGGTCGCAACCCTTTCCCCGCCGCTGCTCTGTTTCCCCTTTGACGCCTCGCGAGCTGCCGGTCGCCCATGGTGCGGCATGATTAGAAAGAGCACGCCCGCCCGCTACACTTCCATCACGCTGCTTTCGAAGCCGGCGACGCGCCGCCGGGGTCTGGCATCGAGCGCGTGCGGCGCCCAGTCTGTCTGCACCGAAAGAAGGCGACGCCACGCCTGTGAGAAACCGATCGCGGCGGGAAAATAGCGAAAAAGAAAAAAAAAAAAAGGGGGGGGGGGGAGTACCGCATTCGGCACAGCCTGGGATTGAATGCGTGAATCCGCGGGCGAAACGCGTCGCTGTAATAATCGTATACGAGGAAACTGAACGAGCTTCTCTTTCTACACCGAAAAGCCGCTGACGCCGGATTGGTTTTTGGACGTCGGAGCTTTCGGCAGGCGTAACCTGTTTCTGCAAAGTTTTGCTCCCGCATCTCGCGCTGTGGGGCGATGAGGTGACACGCGCCGGCTCTCTGCCTTCTTGCCTGATGGTATACTGCGTGCCTTACAATTTGTTATAAGGTGGCACGAGCATCCCCTAATGCTCGTCCTATATGGGCACAATGCTATACATAAGAGCGGCATGAAACGTGTTCCCACAATATTACGCCGTGTGTTTAGACCCTTCACGCAATAGAACATGTCATTTGAACTGTTGCTTAGGGGAAGAGCAGCCCTACATACCTGTTCAGATTGCTTCTTGCGTGAGTTTTGGAAAGAAGGCGAAGTCCAAAGACGAAAGAAAAAATTGAACGATGAAGAAGAAGAAGAAGAAGAAGAAGAAGAAGAAGAAGAAGAAGAAGAAGAAGAAGAAGAAGAACAACAACAACAACAACAAAAATAATAATACAACTAATATGTTTAGCTTCTATTACATTGAATTGAAATGATGCCGTTTTTTGTACCAAAGCTGCGCTGTAGGTTACATAGCGCAGGTTTAGGACCGTTATGAAGGAAATATCTTGATAAGACAAATAAATGTGTGTGTAGCAGACGTGGGCATCATTGGTGATACCAGATGCTCCTTTTCCCTTACCAAAACAATACTATATCGCAAACATAGGTGGGCTAAAAAAAAAAGAAAGAATAATAAAACATAAATAACAGTTCGACAACGCTTGCGCGTAGATCATACAGAGTTCAGACCAGGATTAATTTTGAGCACTGGGGATTCTTTAACGTGTGACAAAATATAAATATATCAGCGTATTTACCTTCTGCCGCCATCGCAAAGCGGCCACCACGGTCGGGAATCGAAAATCCGATGGCATCTCGATCAGCAGAAGGACATGGTTCTATTGTTTGAGCTCGTTCATCATGCCCTCGCTCCTGACTTTAACAGATAGAAATAACAACTGTTGCGACTTCTTGCATACCAATTCTACGCAGTATATGCGTAGAAGCCCTAATATATCAGCAAGGATGACACTAGGCATATTGAAGAGGCCTGTATACAAGGAGTCTTCCTACGCCGTAAGCAATTTACCCCCATAAGGGTGGTTAAAGGGTGTTTTTGCGTTTAAATTTATATTACATCTATTTATCACGCAATTCGTTCATAACATCCCATAATAAGGGTGTGAGCGAGAACATCACCAACAATAAAAGAAAACAATACCCATAAGGATGGTAAATGGTTGTTTAGCACCCTTTGAGCCCCTATAAGAAGGCATACTTATAAGCGTATTGAAACGGCTGAGGGTTTCAAGGACAGGTTCTAAGCGTAACCAACGTCATTCCTGTGATACAAGGTGCAATTCGATGCAAGATTTCTTACAGATACAGAGGATCCTTCTATAACTAGCGATGAAGTTGGAAGGGCCTTGCAAGACATGGCTCGGGGAAAAGCGGCAGGAGAAGATGGAATAACAGTCGATTTAATAAAACACGGAGGATATATCATGCTTGAAAAGCTTGCGGCCCTTTAAAGATATGCAATGAATCACGACTTCAAGTGTACCGGAGCACTGCAAGAATGCCAACATTATACTGATCCATAAAAAGGGAGAGGTTAGAGAATTTAAAAAAATTAAAGAAATTATAGGCCCATTAGCTTGCTTTCAGTATTGCATAAAATATTCACCAAGATAATTTCCGATAGAATAAGGGCAACACTTGACTTCAATCAACCAAAGGAAGGCTGGCTTCAGGAAGGGATATTCTACAATGGATCATCGATGTCATCAATCAGGTAAAAGATAAATATGCGGAGTACAATCAACCTCTCTATATTATCTTCATAGATTATGAAAAAAGCATTTGATTCAGTAGAGGCATTGTAGAGGCATTCAATAGAGGCATTGCGTAATCAAGGAGTACAGCAGGCATACGTGAATTTCATGGGAAATATCCACAAAGATTCCACAGCTACATTGGTTTTCCAAAAGGAAAGTAGAAAGTTACCTATCAAGAAAGGGGTCAGGAAAGGAGACACAATCTCTGTTTCTCGGTGGACTATTAGAGTTACAGAATGGGTGCCAAGAGAAGGGAAGCGCAGTCGAGGACGGCAGAAAACTAGTTGCGGTGATGACGTTACGAAATCTGCAGGCGGAAGTTGGAATCAGCTAGCGCAACGCAGGGGTAATTGGAGATCGCGGGGAGAGGCCTTCGTACTGCAGTGGACTATAAAAAGAAAGATAGGCTGATGATGATGATAACAAATAACAATCATATATCCAAATATCTGTGCGTGCCAGTAATTACATTTATTACTTTCGTTTTTTCGTTTTCAATAGCCACACTCACTTTTCCACGCTGATTTCTTACGGCAACATAACATTAAATTATGAATCTTGAGTTGTGTGTCTGGCCACTTACGATAAAATCTAGCATTATCAAACGTTTTGCTGAGTTAAGACCATGCAGTAGTTGCTATAAAACTTCACGCACGTTTCTGGGCAAATTATATATATAGCAATATTTTAAAAAGTCAAACGCGGCTACTGTGTGGCGCAGCGCATTCCACGTGAAATTCCTGGGTTTAAAGCCACCTCCGTGGCATTTCTTCCGCCAGCTATTTACGAATGAATTAAACATCAATGAGTTATTCTAAAAATCTCTAGGAAGAAATTCATTTCTTTGGTTTCATACGGCTAGAAATACGGCTTATAAGCTATATATTATAGTCTATAGGAAAGGGACAAACTTAGGGCTCCATGAATTGGTTGATTGACTTACCCTGGAAAAAGAAAAAAAAAATCACGCAGGAACTCCTCTGGGAGTTGTCTAAGTATGCGTAAGCATCTCCGTGCAGCCAGGTGTCATTATCAATGTTATAAAACTTCATCCGACAAGTATGAACCCTTATGAGCCCTTATCGGTCGTTATCAACCTTATTGGACTAGATCCGACCATTATCAACCCTTATCGGTTGTTATCAACTTTACCAGACTCGATCGGAGCCTTAGCAAACCTTCTCAGTTGGTATCAACTTTATCGCAATTGATCCGATCCTTATCAACCTTTATATGTCCTTATCAACCTTACCAGACTAGATCCGACCCTTATCAACCCTTATCGGTTGTTATCCTTTAACGGACTCGATCCGAGCCTTAGCAAACCTTCTTAGTTGGTATCAACTTTATCGCAATCGATCCGATCCTTATTAACATTTATATGTCCTTATCAACCTTATCGGACATGATCCGACCCTTATCAACTCTTATCGGTCCTTATCAACCTTATTTGACTTGGTCTGACCTTTATCAACCCTTATCGGTGCTTATCAACCTCATCAGAATTGCTCCGACTATTATAAGCCCTTATCGGTATTTAACACCTTATCAATCCGCGAGAACCATTACCAACCGTGATGAGACAATCTAACCCCTCATCACTCCTTATCACCCTTATCAATTCATTGACTGCTTATCTGTCTGTGTTGCGCGACGTGAAGCGCATGAGCCCTCAGAGACCGGTGGCATTTCGGTCGGTGAAGGACGCCCCAACGGCAAGGCGCATCCTACGACCAGCGAAACGCATCGGGGATGTGGCGTGTGTGGCATTCAATTTACGCAAAATCAGAATTTTCCTAATGTCTATAATGCTCCAAGTCGGGTCTACACGTGGTCCTAGAGATGGCTTTTATTCCACCATCACCAAACCTTTCAACAGAGCCTTCACAGAACCTGTTATCCTTTGACATTTGTTTTGTACCGCACGTACAACACATTTATATTCACCTTCTGCAAGCGTTGGTGTTTAGCCCACACAAAAGTAGCGAATATTCTAGCTCTTATACCTATGAGGCGAGATAATATCTTTAGACCCATATGTGCTGGTGGACTTGGTCTGGTGCATCTATTTGTGCGACAGATTGTTTGTCGTTTCTTCTTTTTTCGAGATATTTCACACCCAATACTACGGTCATTCATACAAGTTAGTATAAGTAAGTGGTGGTGGTGTTGCAGCAGGTGGGGTTAGCCTGGCATACATAGCCGGCAACTGCTTCGCCTGAGCCTCCTGTGAGTTGAGATCAGGGTGTTTCACCAGTTGTATCAATGCTTTACCCGACCTGGTAGTTTCCTCCCAATATTCTGAACGACCTTGTGTGTGGGGTTTTATGTATGAAGTCTATTTTGCTGTGCAATTCCTCTTGGTTCGGTTTTCAACTGAGTATCTCTACATAATGTCCAGAAAACCAGTGTATAAAGATTTGATATCAATTATTTTCCCACCTCCCTTTTACCGTTGTACATTTTTCAGTCTGCGAGGGCATGGCGTACTTCAGCGAGTCCACAAGATGCCTTTATCGCCATGTACAAAGACACTTTTCTATAAATTACACAGTAAAACGTTACCTATGAAAACTTGGTCACACACACACAAAAAAAAAGACATTTTTGTATCCACTGTGAATTGTCGCCTTTGTGATGTACCCGAGACTATAGAGCATTGCTTCATAAGTTGTAAAGATGCAATACTATTTTGGGATGTGTTTCAAACAACTCTTAAGAAAGACTTCATTTTGAATCAGTATATCAACCGATACTTAATTGCACCCCACGAAGAAGACGTGTTATTCGATATGCTTCTCCTAATTGGACTACACAGCTTATGGAAGACACGCATGTTGGGCCGAAACGCTGAACACTTTGTTTCGTCGAAATTTCAGTATGCTCAAATGATTGGACACTGGAATGACATGTGTGATTTAACAGAGTTTCAACCGGACTGGTACCACCTCTCGATAAGTTGCTTGTCGTTGTCACTTTTTAAAATTCAAAGCTACTTGTAGTTTTTGTGTGGTGCATGGTATGCTCAAAGTGATTTATAGGTCCTTTCTAGGCCATGAATACAAGTTGTGTTGGCTACTGCTTGCACGTTTCTCGCGTATAGTACGCTTTTCGCATATACATGATGCAATAAATGCCATGTAAGATAAAAAATCAGAGCCCTTCCACTACTGTGAAGATGGAACCCAGCGAAGCTGTGACTATGGTGGGTCTGTTGTAGTGAATATTGCTATAGTGAATTTATATATTAACATTATTGAATATATTGAGCGTCTTCGGCATGTTCGTCAAAGACCAAGGACACCGGTGTCTTGTTTTCGCCCGGCGCCATGGCCAAGTAGTGCGTTTGCTACGCCAAGTCCACCCCATCGTCATAGACTAGCGTGAGCCACAGCGTTTATAGCCGCGGGACAGTGCACGACAGCGTCAGGATCCTGTGAGATCTCTCCTGCTCCTGCTCTCGGTGGCTCATAGCCACATATCCAACGCTGGTAGGAGCCACGCGTGATTTCTTTCTTACATTCTTTCTCTCTTTCTTTTTGTCTTTATTTCCTTCCTTCCTTCTTTCTTTGTTGTCCCTGGCTCATATCCGCATATCCAACGCGGGTATGCGCCACACCTGATTTTATTATCGTTAATCGTGACGTAACTGACAAGCATATGATGTTATTGATGTCATTACCTATCAGTCATGTTAGTCATCCGTTTTGACACCTGTGCTAAGGCACAACTGGCGGGAAACCGCCACGCACATAGAGCCGAAATGCTGATGATGATAGATTTTTTCTACACGCGGACACGATACTGCGCACACGCGGACACACGCGGACGTGGGTACACGCGGACACGATACTGGACACGATATTTAAAGCCAGCTTTAAATGGCTTCGTGACTTTGCGAAGTGATCATTTTTATTAAAAAGGTACTGCGTTATGAATAATTCAACAACCATTATTAAAGTTTTCCGAGGGCAGGATTCGAACACAGAACCTCTAGAACAGAATCCCGATATTGAAACCATGACTCCACGGGCGCATGGACAAGCAAAGTCACTGAAATTAGCAGCGATTATGCGTTCTTGGGGGTCTCTGCATTAAAAAAAAGTTTAAATTGCTTTGAAATTTAGACCATTTCAGGCCCAGATAAAGTTTAATAAACGAAGCCACAAGAACATCTAAATCCCCAAGTACAAAGATCAGGCAAATCCATACACTACCCATCATTCCCATGGTGGATGAACAATCGCAGTGCCAGAATTCCCTCTAGTAATTGTAGCAAACTCTATGGGACGGACGGACGGACGGACGGACGGGCTGACGGACGGATTGACGAGTTTTCCTCGTTGGGTAGGCATAGAAATGCTTACGCATTTAAACGAAAATAAAGATACAATGTTCAAAAAAAGTTTCTCTCGTCATTTGCTGTTTTGTCCGAATGAGCGTCGTAACATTCAACGGTTTGCACACTTGCCGTAGTTCTGGTAGGTTCCGTCTTTTTCATTGTTATTCATTAAAACAAAGATTCGCGAATTTGGCATTAAACACATGCGTCACTTCAATCTGTTATGTAAGGCGGTTATTATAGGGTACCCTTTGTTAACTATGACAGATGCTCCTTAAAGCAATTTAGCTTGTAAGTTAGTGCACTCACCTGCCAAAAAAAAAAAAAAAAACTGCTGTGCGAGTAACGACCGATGGCGTCAATCTCTTAGCACTTCGATTCTGCTTAGGTATATTGCTGATTTTAAAGCGGTGTGAAATGTCAGCATTGTATAGAGAAAGAGCTGCGACCCGTTCGGCTTAATCACCTGCCACAACTGTGGCCGTAACAAATGACCTAATAGCGTTCTAGTCGGAGAGCAGTGTCCACGAGAATGTGGAACACGAGCGTGACCAAGAAAGCCACCTTCCTCTCCGACGTGCGTAACCCGTCTGTCCGTGTCTTCAGTTGTCCGTTGTCGAAGGCAGAGAACGCGCACCCACACTCCCCGTTTCGCGTGCACTCGCTCAACTGGTTGCGAAGCGCTTTATGCTCTCGGGCGAGGGGCGGCCACCCTAAACGCCGCGGCGCTTAGACTCGGGGACGGGAGGAGAAGTGGGGGGGGGGGGGGGGGGGGGGACACGAATGGAGCCCGTAGCTCAAGCGCGGCACCTGATACAATTGCCCGTGGCGTGCGTAGCCGCTTTTGGAGTTTTTGAGCCACCGCAGGAATGGCAAGAGTCGCGCAGCTCTTTCCCCGACCACCGTGCGGGCTTCGGCTCGAAGGGGGAGCAAAAGGGGGCTGCGTGGGTGCCCGCTCTGGGCGCTTCGGCTATCGATCGCTGCTGGCGGCACGGGCGAGGGGGAGCCAAAGAGATGACTCAGGAGAAAATCGGGACGCCGGCCCCTTGTTCCCTCGCAAGCCAGTGTTCGCCGGTGGGTTCCCTCACCCTCGGACAACGCTACGCTACAAAAAAGTGAGACACGGCTTGCAGGGAACGCGGGGGAAAAATAAAAGTGCGCAGAGGCCGATAGAAAAATGCCCCAGCGAACTGTTGGGGAAGGAGGGGTAGGATGGGTGAAGGGGGAGACGACCCCGCCAGTCGAGACCAAAACAAAACCTTCCCAGGGTTCAGACAAAACAGACGGCCCGAGCTAAGAGTCAAGCGGGACGACGTGCGCGGGATGAACCTTGCTCGCAGACATGGCTGATACGGTCCGACTACTGACATCCGCGAGTACACTTAGCTCCACGAACTACCGCGCCTTACACGATTCCAAATATATCCCACCCTTCGTGAGTCGCTGCAGTGACGTTTCGCCTATCATGTGTTGAGTCCCGAATGACATGGTACCTGTGCAAATTTGCGTTTCCAACGTCGATCACTTTTTCTATCACAGAAAATAGGGAGTCATGTATGCTTTGAGCACACTTGTTACAACACGGGAGGCCCATCGCGGTGGAACAGCGGCTATGGCATTTCGGCTGCTGAACACGAGGTTGCATGTTCGATTCCCGGCCGTGGCGACCACGTCTCGATGGAGGTGAAAGGAAAAAAAAATGCTCGTGTACTGAGATTTAGGCGTAGGTTAAGTAACTTCACCTGGTCGAAATTAATCCAGAGCCCTTCTCTGTGGTGTCTCTTATAGCCCCAGCGTTGCTTTGTGCCGTTGAAAGATCTCCTTACCTTGGCGCAAACAACGAATTCGGATCGTATTAGAGTAGACTCCGCATAACCTAAACGACAGACAATATATATATATATATATATATATATATATATATATATATACTTTTTAAAAGGAGTAAATGAGCCTTTGGTGAGAGCAAAAACAATAAACGAATATGCCCTTAAGAGGGGAGCACTGCGTCAGGCAGTGCATTAGTTTCCTTCGGCTATGGCATACCCGCTGCAGCTGCAAAGCGGTTATAGAGTTTTGCTGCTGAGCCTGCTCAGCAGCAAAACGATATAACTAAACAATATAAATGCTATAACCGCCGACCTCGGCCGCCTGCGGGCGGAGTCCAAATACACATATATGTTTTTTGCTATGAAAGTCAATAAAGAGTTAGTTTCGCCATTCACAGATTTGCTACGGTGTTCTTGACCGTCACTACCACCTGAGAATATAAATAACTTAAGGAAGTCGAAATTAATACGGAGCCGTCCACTACGCCGTCTCTCGTAGCCCAGGTGTGGCTTTGGGACGGTAAACCTGATCGATTACTTCGTTCGTGGAGCCCATATTGAATTAAAAAAAAAAAAAACTAAGCTATAGAAAAATAGACTGAACTTGTTGAGATAGTTTTGTTATTGTTGTTGCAGTTGTTGCGGTAGTTGAGACTTTAACAATTATCCTCCAATGGTTTTTGTAAAGTTTTTTATCCATTGTGCAGTGTAATTGTGACTCATTCAACTTGTTCAGGTGGTCTAATAATAATAATAGTAAAAAGCAACCAAACAAAAATGCTTGGCTATACGGTAACTCCCATTGTCTGTGAAAGTACCTTTTCCGTGTCGTGAAGTAGATTACTGGGGCATGAAAGACGGCACCACGAGGGAAGCTGAGTCCGGTAGCAGATGAAGCAAGAGAGCAGCGATAAGGCCGTTCAGTAATCTATGTTGACCGACTTTCTTTTGACTTTGTACCCTTTACGTAAGAGCCATTACAACACCTTTATATCGATGCTTCTGTGAAGAGAGACCTACACGGAAGTCGCTACACCAGAATTCCTGTTGCGAAGGGCTTGGCGCATCGGCAGTCCCAACCATCTCAGCCTGTCGTGCGCTATAATTCGAGTAGAGATACACTCTCTGACGATGAAATTCCAGGGCCAATGAAGTTGCTTAGTTAATGATAATGGAGATATGTGGTCTTCATGCAGGACTGTGACAGTGATTATTGGTCTAGCATGACATGCAGAAACCCCGAAGCTTGCAGACATTCGTTCACTAAATCTTTATCTAAGTAATGCTCCAACAACCGTGAAGGTGTTCCTTTCAATGGTGGTTCAACCCGACGCTCAAAGCGCAGGCCGGTACGGGACCGTAGCGCTGGCCGCGCGCTGGCATTGGAGAATAGTCGCCGTGGCAAGCACGAACCACATGATGTGCTACTGCTCTGTGAAACCCGTTCACTTGCCGGCATCGAGGTGACATTTAAGTGTGCCTTATACTTGGTGGGCCTTGAAAGGATCTTTTCGCGTGATCATAAAATTGAAGGAAGAGCAGAGCCGAACGCTATTCGTTGTCACTGGTGATAAAAAAAAATCCTAGAACTGAAATATTACTTATCTGCATGAACATTCTGGATGGTTTCAGTTGATCACTTAAAGCATAAGGAACTGAAGCGAAAATATAACGGGACTTCACACTAAATACTTTCAAGAACTGCCTTCCTTGTAAAATAGCAGGTGAGAGTGAAATTAGCGTTACTAGATTTAAAGTGGCGGCACTAACGGCGTTGTCATAATAAGCTTCAGGAAAATTGCACTAGGCAGCTTAAAAAGTATAGTAGGCGCGAACAAAAGCACGTTATGCGGCACCTTGATATGCTGGCAGTATAGAGTTGGAGACTACGCCTCAGATTGATCCAAGAAAGCCATCCACGAGAACATAGAGTATTGTGCGAATCCTTTTTACTTTACCCAATCTGTGTCGTCCTCCATTGCGCAGTTAGCAACGTGGCTGCCGCAGATAGCTTCTGTTCTATAGTTAGCACCTCCGGGCCGTGATTTCCTTCGTATTGTCACACCAGGGACGAACGGCAGAAGCTCAGTTGCTTCATGTCTTAGAAATACCTACGCAGGCTACTTGTCTTGAGCTTTCCTGTAAATGTGCTAGCCTCATACCGTTCTGAAGCCCGGCAAGATTTCAAAGAGCCTACAGTCGTATCGCCCCACTGCTTTTCTAAGTCGCGTCGGGAAGGTCATGGACAAGGTGGTGCTTCGGCGCTTAGACTGGGATGAGTTGAAGACGTGTGTATTCATGACAGGCTACAGCAATAATGACGACATTACTGCCCTTACGAGCTTTGATGAGCGTAACAGAGCATGGATGCTATCATTCTAGCTGTGTCCCGTAAGACTTAGAGATTGACTCCAACCAAGTAAGAGAATTTATTAGCCAAACGTTTCGGAGCCAGTTCGGCTCCTTCTTCAGGGGGTATTCTTCGGAGGTGGCGGTGTGCCGCTTTTAAAAGGTCCATCGTAAGAAAGGAGAGGAAGGGGGAGAGAGCGTAAGGTGGGGAGCCGCCTTCCTCTCCTTTCTTACGATGGACCTTTTAAAAGCGGCACACCGCCACCTCCGAAGAATACCCCCTGAAGAAGGAGCCGAATTGGCTCCGAAACGTCGGGCTAATAAATTCTCTTATTTGGTTGGAGTCAACCTCTAAGTCTTAATCAATTTTCCCAACCAGACAGGTAATTCTGTCGAAATGTTTAGCTTCTAGCTGTGTCCCTTGATATAAAAGGAGATTTTGACAAAATATGACATGAAGCCATTCAGATGACTCTGTAATCAATGGGAATTAGTGGTCGCATGTATCACTGGAAGTTATACTCACTAACAGGTCGGTTTACATGTTGATACATATGGGCGATACGAATTACAATACGATATCCGTATGTCATGGTGTTCCACAAAGCAGAGTTTTATGTCCAACACGTTCTAACATCTGCCTCTTTAGTCTGAAAAAGAGTGCCTACCGGCGTCAATGGGCCCTTTAAGCCGGAGAAAGCAGATGGTGTCTTTACAGTAGTGTCTACAGTAGTGTCTACAGTAGTGTTACAGATGGTGTCTTTTCAGCAGATGGTGTCTTTACAAATGATGCTCTGGGCTCAACCGACAAATACAGGAAGCGAGATTGCAGAGAACCACCAACTCCATCGAGAAATCCCAGTGGTACCGAGGTTTCTCAACATCACCCGAAAAATCTGCACCTATTGTGTTCACAATGCGTGATGTCTCTAATTGCTGAATGTTATAAACATTCGTATACACAACGTTGAATAACAATGATTCCTTGGCCGGGGGTGACTTTTGACAAGAGTCTGACATGATCAGGACCCATAAAAGTTTTCTTCTGCACATGAAACACCCGCGTAACGCTATGGGAGCGTTTTATACAGCGCTTGCAGTGGATGCACCGCGGTGCTGGCGCGGTCATCGGAGCGAACGCCGGACAGACGCCGGACAGACGCCGGACGGATGCCATAAGCGTTCTGTGCGTACGCCGATTTCTGCGCAAAGGTCGACTGGCATGGGCGGCGTGTGAACATTGTCGGCGCAACGTGCAAACTGCCTCGCCGTTTCAAAATTTTGAACCAATTTCGTAACTACTCCAATGCGTTGTTTTATTTCCAGGTTCGCCTACATTTGCAACCGCGGCTTAAGTCAGACTCGTAAACGTACACTTGTAAGCACTCCACGCTTACAAACCGGCTGCAGGCGGATTACACGTCTTGTACTTTCGTGTAAATACGAGTAAAATGCCTTCTTTGCTGTTCGTTGATGTTCGCGTGTCAATTTCTGAGCACTGTACATCTCTCCCTGTGCGGGGACAGGGTTACTTCGTGACATCGACAAGGCCTAATATTTGTTGTGTGCCTGCGTGTCGGTCCGGTTGCAAGGGTGCCGACGAAAAATCATTATCGTTGTTTTGTTTCCTTACCGACGCGGACCTACGAAACAGGTGGAAGTAAGCCATACCGCGATAGAGACTCTCGGACCCGCCGTAGTAGCCCATTGGGTATGGCGTTGCACTGCTGAGCTCGAGGTCGCAGGTTCGATCCTGGTCGCGGCAGCCGCCCTTCGATGGAGCTGAAATGCAAAAACGCTCCCGTGCTAAGATTTAGGTGCGCTTTAAAGAAACCCAGGTGGTCAAAATTAATTCGTAGCCCTCCACTACGGCGAGCCTCAGAATCAGATCGTGGTTTTGGCACGCTAAACCTCAGAATTGTTTTTTTTCTTCCGGGGGCACACAGGCCCACGTTGCCTGCTTTCAGGTGGGGTGGCGCCGGTGGCAAGGGGTGGTGGTGAGCCCGCGAAAGGCGTCCCATCATTCCTTCGTTCGTCTCTGCGCGGCGCGGCAACCACTTACGTGAAATAACCTGGGGCGACTAGGTCTACTCTAGCTACCCTTGTCTGGAAATAATGTCGTGTACAATGCCTGTGCACTGTCCCCCTTTACGATAATACGACGATGCTCCTCCGCTGTAGCATTCGCACAAACGTGGCTACGATCTCGAATGCGCAACTCCTGTTTTGCTTTCGGCGGGATGCACCCGCTTCATACACCCCCATTAAAAGGCGAAGCGCGCTTCCAGGAGGATACAAAATGCCCTGGGCCGGTATTTTGTAGCGATGCCTTTCCGGTAATAATGCCTTTTCGCGCTTATCGCGCTTTGTCAGTGGTCGGAGCGACGGTCCGCTCGCGTTATCAACGGGATCAGTTGGCCGTGAGCGGTGGATGGTAAGACTAGAGTAGAATAAGTCATAATGCATCGCTACGAAATCGCGGCCCTGTAAGCGATGTGGTGGTAGCAGCCTTGAGCACGGTATAAAATTATATATATTACGCATATGGAAGCTCGTTTTAATATAGCTCAATATGGGCTTATTATTTCTGGGCTCTCGAGATTTAATCTTAATTCTGCTGTTTAGACCAGACTGTCAGTATTGAGTAGAATATTTATCATCTCTTGTAAGCTCAATGTATATGTATAATTTGGCCTGACTTTGTTCCGTTCTGTGCCGGGATTTTGTGCTTCGGTGCTCTCTTCTTACTTCTTTTTTTTTAAGTTTAACATCACTTTAAGACTGAGTGTTTGACTTATTTATATTAGTTGACCGTTGAACGTAAGTTTGAATGTGGTCTTATGGTTTTTTTTTTTTTTTTTCAGGTTTGTGGCTTTCATTATTTGCATTGCGATGTGAAAAGGGGTAGCCGGCGACACATAAAGGCACCCACATCTCGTAAATATCGTATCATAAAAATCCTTTTATGTTTAGGTAACTATTATGTTGACATAAAGCTTATTCGTGATGAAGCAAGTAGCAAATAGAGTAGGCCCTTCATAGCAGGCGGTTACCGAGTTTCCTGCTTTACATATAGTACCATACGGTTTCTTTTTTTTTTTTACTTCTAATGCTTAAAAAAAAGCTTACAAAATTTACCTTGCACTGCGTCAGCACAGATGAATTGTCTACTGACGAATATCATTTGCAAAAAAAGAAAAAGAAAAGAAAAACACTAATGCAATTCATTCACTAATTAAACTAATTGCATTACTTACTGTTTAGTTATAAGCTTTACGGCACATGTTTCATTGAAAAGTTGAAGGGAACCGTAAGAAAATCTAGTTACGAGTTCGTCATTTCAAAATGGCCATGCAAATCGAAATAACTCAGGTTTTATTTACCTCAGTTTACCTCGAAATAACTCAGTTCAATTTACCCAATTTACGCACGCGGCACCGCGAAGCATGGCTCTCTGTCCCAACCCTTTGTGACGTAAAAGCGTGGCGTAAAATGAAGCTGCCATCACACTTCCCTCTTCCCACGAGCTGATTCAGCAGAAGGCCTGTTCACTCCGATCTATGACGTGATGCTACCTGGTCCGACTGCCATAGAATCTAATGGGGGTGCTCCCGAGTAAGCAACGGTGATTTCGACGTCACCGCTTTCGCCATGCCAGTCTCGGCAATGGAAATTTCGGGCCAGGTAGCATCACGTCATGGATCGGAGTGAACAGGCCTTGTGCTATGTAGGTGGTGTTGGCTGATTACGACTGGCGCTTTGCGCAACTCCCGATTGGCCGCATAGTCGCTTCAGCAGCATGCAGTGGCAAGACAGACCGCTTAATCGCGCGGCATGGCGAAGCTTTATTTCACGCCACCCAACTGCAGCACTTCACGGAGCCGCATGCGTGATCACGTATATTGAACGAATAATTTGACGCCGATTATGTCAGTCTACATGGCCATTTTCAAATGTAGAAACACATAACTACACGTTTATGACGATTCTCTTCAACTTTACAATATAACTACGTATTCGCAAGATTTTTAGCTAAAAATGAGGTAATTTATGCAATTACTTTAAGTTGTGAATAGACTGGTTTCACTTTTTTTTTGCAAATAATGACCACGTGGGCTGCTAATTCATCTGTAGTGGCGTGATTCGAGTAAATCTCGTAGGCTTTAAAAAAGTGTTCGAAGTAACGCACGCACACACGAGCAGGTGCACGCACGCACACTCACTGTATTTGAAGCAGGAAACACGGCAACCACCTGTTAAGAAGTGCCTATTCTACTCGCTACTTAATTAATTTAATTATGGGGTTTTACGTGTCAAAGCCACCACCTGATTATGAGGCACGCCGTAGTGGGGGTGCCTTTAACGTGCACCCAAATCTAAGCACACGAGCGTTTTCGCATTTCGCCCTCCATCGTAATGCGGCGGCCGTGGCCGGGATCCGATCCCGCGACCTCGTGCTTAGTAGCCAACACCACAGCCGCTAAGTAAACATGACGGGTTACTCGTTACTTGCTTCATCACAACAAAGCTTAACATAAACTTAGAAGTCACGTATACAGAAAGGAAAGGGTCACTGAGCACTCCTTAGATTAGCGATTAGCGACCTGTAGGGTTGTCAACGTTAGTGATGATAACACTTAAAAATAACTTTCCTTTTAGAAGTAGTACTATCATTAATCAGAGTGTGCGTTTTACGCAATGAAGAAGTTCGTCTGCGGAAGACGACACCGTGCAAGGATCTGGATTAAATTAGAGACCACCTAGGATTCTTCAACGTGTACCTAAATTTCGGTACACGGCCATTTTTGCATTCCACCCCTGCCAACATCTGGCGGTCGCGTCCGGGAATAGCGCCCGCGACCGGCCTCGTGCTCATTAGCAGCACGACTTAGTCATAGCAGCAACCGTGGTGTCTGGATGTCGAGAAGCGACGTCCACAAGAACTGCTGCGCTAACTCTGAATTGATGTCGCCGTGCATCGAATGCGATTGACATGCGCGTGACGATGCGACCCATGTTCGCCATTCCTTTAGAATCGGAACGCAGTGCTGGAACAACTGGTGGCGAGGTACATTTGACTCTGTACTAATGTCGCTGGCCAAGGGCAGAAGTTACAGCGCGTTTTTTACATTAAAGATCTGCGATCAGCCGTGTTTGGGTTTGTATTGGTCTTAGTTTTTCTTGCTATTCCAACGGGCACGGGCGTTGGCGCGTGAGAAGCCTTAATCGCAACGAAAGGTGGGCGTGTTACTTCAGGTAGTCATGATAAAAGTGTTGCATAAAAAAAATTACGAAAACGGCAGAAAAAGGTGCGCACAGCATCAGCAAGCCTTAAAGCATGTCACTGAGTTCAGGCTCATAATAATACAATAGTACTAGGTGGTATTTAGTAGTTAGTGCTGAGAGAGCGCATGAAAAGGCCGGAATCATTTGCTTATGGCTCCCCAGTTGCACTTGTAAGCATTGGTACTAGCGAAGCGTAGTTGCCAATCGCGTGATAGCGAGTTATTTGGCCTACACCAATGAAACCATACGAAAGAAAAGGCCAAATAAATTTATGTTAGGGCACAACGTAAAGTAAAACTATGTTTGTTGGAAGCGTAAATTAGTGGGACAAAAAGCAATCAACTCGGCCAAAGTTTTTCTTTTCTTTTTTTCTGGACGTATCGTGGTGGTGTGTCTAACCTTTGTTCAGTGTTAGACTTAAATAGTAATTAGCCGCTTTTCCAACACCATGTTTACCGAAGTCATTTTTCAGGTTTCTAATTTATTTTTTTCGCGTTCATTGTAACAGCCTCATGACAAAAGCCCTTTGAAAGTAGTATGATCAAAACGTATGACTTAATCCTGCTGTATTCAATAAACCAATATCTGTTCGTTCGTGAGGAGAGTGCCTATTGGCTAACCATTGGTTAAAACTTTGCGTCTAGTCTCTCGAGGGATAGTCTTGAGTCACAGTCAGATCTCTGTTTTTTCTTTATGTTCCAAGCAGCTTGCGTTTTTAGCACGTCAGAAAACGATTTCGCATTCGGGCTTGCACATGCTCGTGGGTCAAAGTGCCCGCAATAAAAAAAAAAAAAAAAAAAAAAAGGAAAAAAAAAGGGAAAAAAAAAGATCATCGTATAGTTTAAAAACGCTGGCTAACTGCGCATGTTATCTCCTGCCGGGACATATTTATTCAAGGAAAATATGGCACAACCGCGGCTGGCGCCGAAGCGTATCGAAGAGTTAACTGGCGTGACACCCGCGCAGCTCGAGCGGCGGCGACGCTTTTGCTCGGTCCCTAGCCTGACGTTCCTTGGGGCACCACCAGCGTTGGGAAAGCACGCCGGAACGATGTTTGCCGAGCTGCCAACCGCCCCCCCCCCCCCCCCCCCCCCTCCAGCTTAGGCGTCTCCTTCTCCGTGTTTCGCGCGGCCGCGGCACCGTTCAGCCAATCACACGCGCCGAGTGTCGAGAACCGTAGTCGTGACGCCACTACGCGTCTTGTCGAGAGAGGAGACAAAGTTTGCGCGGTTGCCGTGCCAGGGTGGCTGATATATGTTTCCTCTTGTGTTTCGTAGTGGCGGCCTTGCTGCCGCCCGCCGACTCCTCGGCGCTCGAGGATCCGACGGGGGAGGCGATTTAAATGAGACGGACATTATTACCGAGGCGCAAGAAAGAGAAACGGAGAGGCTCGCTAACGGGAGGCTCCTGTCTGAATCAATACGCGGAACCGTTTCGGGACGGCAACACGACGGCGGCCGATTCCCGAGTGTCGGCGGATGTGGTGACCCGCTCCAGTTCTCAGTACTACTTATCGTCCCACCAGTAAGGCGAGAAGAGAAACCGCTCGGGCGACAGGGTTTGAGTCTGTGCGCACTCGTGCCCATGGCATTTAGGAGGGCGGGTATGGGGGAGAGGTGCCCGTGGTGGGGGAGGGGGAGAGAGCACTGTGTGAACCTGTGTGAAAGCCATGGCGTATGACACCACCACAGTTGCCAGTTGCCTCCGCGACCACAATCGCATCGCGGATAACTTTTGACTGCCAACTTTACAACACATAAGAGTCGTTCTTAAGACATATCCTCCAAGTCTCTATAAAGCGCGGCCTGAGGAAAGGTTTTGCAGCACACGATTCTGGTGTGGAGTCGTTGGAAAACATAGCGGTGAAGTTGCTCGGCACATATCAGTAAGGCGTACAGAATAAAGCTGTTAAGAACTTCCATGGACTATATTTACGCAGTGTTTCAACAGGGGGATAACGAGGTGTGCTTTTCCAAGTGCCTGTTGCGAACAGCAGACAACTGTCTGGAACAAACCCAGCATCCGAAGACTTATTTAGAATCGAATTCCTTAAAACGTTGCGCTCTAGAGGTGAGAAGGATGGCTCTGCTGCATGTGCAGGGTGACAATTCAGAAGAATTTCGTTAACTGTGTTCGGGAAGACAGGGCGTAGTTGTACTGCGGTTGAAGGATGACGACCACTAATCCTCCACAGTAACTGACACTCGCGCCGCGTAGCACTACGACACCTGCTATTATTATTATTATTATTATTATTATTATTATTATTATTATTATTATTATTATTATTATTATTATTATTATTATTATTATTATTATTCATAAGGGAAGCAGGTTAGCAAATGTCTACTGAAAGAGACACCGGCTCACTCGAAGAGGAGGGAAAAAACGAAGGAATGACAAGAGGAATTCACTGCATAACACCATATCAGACACAGGCAGAGTAATTTCTTGCTTGAAAGTCTGACAAAAGCTGTTCAATATCACTCATTCCGTTATATCCGCTCAGCGCATGTATTCTACTCATTAGATAGAGCGAGAGAAAGTCCACAACCAATGCACTGAAAATCAAGGCAGTGCAGGTAGTCTCCGGACGTCGGTACGTGATCACATTTTAACGCACTATTAAAATGAGATCCGGATAGGAATATAAAATGAGTGTTGGTTTGGCGTCCCGTAACGGCCCTGATGGGCGCGCCTCCAAATGCTCTAGTGTCCTGTATCGACGTGCGAAACGCAACGATTCATCGGGAACCGCACCAAGCTTGCACGTGAGCGGGTGGACGGGCCCGACCTAATGTTCCAGGAACTACCACGCACTTCTGCTGGCACGTGATAGCAAAACAATGAAAGAAATCGTAAGGCAAAATAACATGACCAACGAAAGGAGCAGACAAGGATGCGTCCAGCTTTCGTTGAGCGCTCTAACTTGTTCGCATCCACTGCCTACCAGCCGAGGGCAGGTATAAATAGAAGGCGCGGCAGAGCGATGCCGACCCTCCAGCCTCAGATGCGCCGCCGCCAGGAGCCGTGCGTGGCTGCGACAAACGCCGAAAATGCCGAGGATGTCGACGGCCGCGTCCGCGAGGCGGCCCGTCCGCCCGTTGGCATGGCCGCTCTCCTACTACAGCGACTACGCGCTCCTTGATTTCACGGCGCAAAGCGGTTCCCTTCGCTGTTGACGGAAACCAACAGCCTCCGAGAACGGAATACAGCAAGTCGACGGCGGAAGTACGTCTTACCTGGCCACGCACTCTTGCGTCCTAGACGAGACCGGGACACTGATGAGATTGTGGTCTTGACCAATGGCCTACTGCTGATCTGTTAGCGAGAGAGGAAGAGAAAGATGGAATTATTATTATTAGAAACGGGAATAAGGAGATGCGCGGCAAAATTGTTCATTATGTGAGACGGAGAGCGCCTTATTCGGTCACGCTCAAGCGCCAGCTCATTTTAAGAAGAACTGCCCATGATGTATAATGTAGTTGTTTGAAAATGATAAACAGTGCCTAGATTGTTTGCACTATAGCTGTTATTCCCACTTTCGCAGGTCGCCCTTGAGGGATTCTGCCAGCCGACATAACTTTACGTGAAAAATTAGTTATAGTATGCGATCCATGATTGAGCTGCGCCAGCCGGAGAATCTACATCTTTACAGTAATCCGCGTTGCGGAATATGCGAACATCCGAACATCCTACCTCTAGTGGACCTCTTGCCTAATAAACCGCTTCATATTAGTTTACCAGATCTTATCGGGCGCCTAGGGTATGAATCAATGAACAACGCAATGAACATTGTCTAGTGGAATGTAACACGAGAAGCATGCCAACGAATGATTACCTAGAAGCTCTCCTTGATCAAAGAATTCTTGTCTGAAGGCTTTCAGAACGGTGTTCCACTAAAGAACAACAGAAACCTTAATTTTCACCTCAGAAAGCATGTTTCATATATAAAGGAGGCGCCGTGAAACCTGTTTATTTCATGGACCCGACGTTTTCGTCAATTGTGCTACTAGAAAACATTGAGCAAAAAAACGAGCCTTACTTTTGTTTCTGTTTAGTTCAACATGTTTCAGATGTTAAACAATTCCCGTTTCCGAACTGATTTTCAGTGCAAGCTCTCACGCACTCTGTGGTTTATCAGAAAGCGTGCGCGGCAATACACTTTCCAGTCTACGAGTACATGCTGTATGACCAATGTGGGGGCGTGCCGTCTGTCAGCCGAGCAGCTTTCATCGCCTTAATCGATGACCTCTCATCGAATGGAGGTGGCCCATCTTGGTTATTCATTTGTGCTGCAGTAGTATCGGAGTAACATTCTGCGAAATCTTGCTAACCCCTTTCAGGAATTATTCTTCAGCATTTGCCAAAAGTCGCGAACCTAACCAGCTGAACCTCAATACCTAACATTCAAGTGTGCAAAAAAAAAAAAAGAAAAAAAAACAGGAGGAGGTAAAACGCGAAATTTAGTGCCGATGAGTACGCGGATCGAGTTGAGTTAGTTCACGTAGTTGGGTAGTTAGTAGCTTGTGAGTAGTTCTTGGGAGCTGTTTAGTCGCCGTCACTACAACGGGTGTGAGCGTTATTTCGATTAGTAAGTCCTCTTCTGGCATGAGCGCATGTTGTCTGAGTTTTTTGCCAAAGGACTCATACTATGATCGAGGAGGAGGAGGATGTTGTTGTCGAATCGAGGCGGATTAGCCTTGCTAGACGTGTCGGCAATTGCTCCTGCCGAGCGCTTCTTTTCGAGAAAGTTCGCCACTATTCACAAGCGCAGCACGAGGCGGGTGAACAAGACGACGCGCACAGCGAGGCGGGAACAGGACACAAGCCTGTGATCCCACCCGCGCAAGGTGCCGCGCCAGGCTGCCCACCCCGACGCAACGCTCTACAATGAATCTGAAAAACATTATCAATAATTGGCTAAATCCATATCCCTTAAAAATTTCAGGAGGAAGCAGGACACCTTCCTACTGAATGCCCGGTGCCCCTGAGGAAACACGATGCCGTTCACACTAGCACGTGGAGAGCATAGACACTGGAGTGAGTCAAACAAAAATTTGCGCTCTGTGACAAGCCCAGGACACTTCAACAAACAGTGTTCAACATCACCTAAAGTCTTACAAGGCACACATAACGGCGACGCAGCAAGCCCGCTCAAGGCCTCTCAATAGCAGTGTCTACACTTTAGAAGAGCTACTCAACCTTCAATCAGTTGTGTGCTTTCAATGTGTGTGTCTGTGTGATGTGTGTGTGTGACTAAGTAATTTGATTGATTAGTATATCATGCTTGTAATTACATAATCCCTGGACACAGTTGCGCACTATTTCAATCATCAAGATACTTGACAAGAGGGAACTGATTAATTGGATAAAGATCCGTAGTTATTGCACAGTCATAATTAGAAAATATATAAGCAATAGGAATAACTGAACTTTTCCTTTCTTATGCATAAATGAGCCGTTCGCCACGCGCTCACTATGAGCAGAAGTGCTTGGCATTACATTAATAATACTAAAAAGCACACACAAGGTTTTCACATGGTGATATGTTCACAAAAGGTCCGAGGAGCGTAGAGGACAGTTATGTGCCGCGAGCACATTATGTCTAATTTCTTGTTTGCAAATTTTACGCGCAGTTGTCTTGCCCCTTCACATGCCATTTTTAACGTGGTGTCTATAATAGTGATTTTTATTTTCACTAGCTGTCCTGCTCTCATTCAGGAGACAAATAGCGGGGGTAACTTAAGGAGGCTTGCTCAACGAGGTCATACGCTCTCACATGGTTAAGCATCTTGCCGGTTTGGTTCAGCAGATCCAAAGGCCATACCTATCGAACTGGAGCCACACAGTGCAAGTGACGGCAGCCAACTTAGCAAATTCATTTTGCGAATGCATCGCATTGCGTTGACTGGCCGCGCTTTGATTTCGATGGAAACAACGAGCATATACATAAACACAAACTATCGCTATAAAGCATCTCTTGTGCAAGTATTAGAGTATTTCATCACGCACAGCCGCGAATGTCGCAGGTAGAACTGTCCACTCATCCAGTAAAAAAGCGCAGGCAAATTACATTGTTGCAATAGACTTTCACAGGCTAAATAAATGAAACCAAGACGAAAATAAAGAATGGCACTGAGCAGTCACATGCGGACCAAATAAAGTGTGCGTGAATAAGAGGAATGAAAACTAATAAATAATATAGAGAAAGAAACGATATACACACACATATATATATATATATATATATATATATATATATATATATATATATATATATATATATATATACATTGGACAGTTTGGTCGGGGGAAGTCACAAATGTTATTTTTATATCAAGGCAAATATTCTTGCGGATATGGCCCAGTAAGGAAGCTCTAAAAGAAAGCAGGACAGGTAATATTCAAGGGCATGCCAAGTTCGTGCAAGGAAACTTTGAAAGTCCTTCTCAGGGAGGAGAAATGACGACAAGCAAGTGAAGAAGTATCAATAGATTCAGTTTGGTTGCACAGTATACATGATAGAGAAAGCGCCAGACCAGATCTAAGCTGATATAACTTTTGGAATAGGACACGACATCGCAGTCTCGTAAAAGTCACCTCAGTTTGACGCGTTTTATATAATTTTCTGCTCTAAGGGAAGAGCAAGCGCTGACGTTCAGGGGAGGATACTAGCCCTGTATGCTGACAAACAAGGTCGTCATCCTCTGTTTTGCGCAATAAAAAATAAATCCCCACGCAAACCCAAGACACGCAATGTCGGCTCACATATCTAAAGTACACTCAATGAAGTAGAGCATTAATCGACGATTTCTTTGATTTATTTGGTTTTCATTTATTTAGACATTGGGTATCTGTCACCGGGTGTGTGCTCATTCTTGGCTAATCCTCCAGTATGGATACGTGTCTCTGTGGAGCACGACGTATAGAATCATTAAATGTAAGTACGTAGGCGCCGTACTTCTCTCTATACATACGCATGTTATCATAATTATTCCCTCGACAAGCATCACACATCGCATTGGTCCTCATGACACCGCTGCGTAGACGTCTCACATTGTGCATCCGCCCGATTTGGTGTAAACAATTTCTGTAAATTTATTTTGGCATAGCTTGTAATTGGTGTAGTGCATAAACATAAAAATTCCGGGAGGTTTAGGTTGTGCTCTTTGTGGTGCGCAAACATAAACAATGCATGAAGTTGCATGTGCACGGTGCATAGGACGAAAGTAAACACAGTTGTACGCATACCTGTTAATTGTATAGCACTTAATTAACTACTTCCCTAAAGTTTCGCTACCCATAGATTCGAAAATGTCCCTAGGCTCTGCATGAATCTTTGTCGTCGTCGAAAAAATGCACCTACGAAACCTGGCCGCACTGAGAATGTTCAAGCCTGTAGTCACACGGATAAAAGCAGAATGGAGATAGATTTTTTTATGGAATCGTAAAATTATCGAAGACTAAGAATCAGAGTGGCGATGAACTAACTTCATACACTCGATAAATAGAAAAGAAAGTGGACGAAACGGCGACTTCGCCACCGGTGCCAAGCAACCCCACAACCTCTGCACGTGTGATGCTTTACCAATTGCGCTACAGTGACGGCTATGTAGCAGGAGTTTCATTTTAATCTCAACAAAATTAGAAAAAAATCAAGAACAAAAACAAAACTGGTTGTAGCGGATAGCACAATTCTACTTCTTGAGCGGAATCACTAAAATAGGCGGTCATTACTTGCACTATAAACATAAATTTAAATAAAAAACTGATGTCATTTTACTAATGGACCTTTAAACTAATCACTACAGGGCAAAAATTGTTAGTTATGAACGGAACCCAGTGAGTTCTCAAGGCATGTTCTCTTGGATCGTATTTAAAAATTATAGTATTCAGGTTAGGACCGTCAGTTTCGGTTAAATGCGCTCTCGTAATGCTTGCTTTTTGGATAAAATGTTTTCCTACAGCAGTGCAGGACAATTTTAACTGGCGCACCAAGGCATTTTGCCGCACAATTTGGGAGCACATACCTCTAAACCAGGCTGAAACTCCGAATTCCTCTAAGTGAATATGCCTTGCGAACTATCGACCTCCCGAACAGACTGAACTGCACGCACGCACGCACGCACGCACGCACGCACGCACGCACGCACGCACACACACACACACACACACGCACACGCACACGCACACGCACACACACACACACACACACACACACACGCGCACACGCACACGCACACACGCACGCGCGCACGCACACGCACAAACACACAGCCACAAACAAACAAACACACACACACACACACACGCGCACACGCACACGCACACACGCACGCGCGCACGGGCGCACGCACACGCACAAACACACAGCCACAAACAAACACACACACACACACACACGCGCGCGCACATGCACACGCACACACGCACGCGCGCACGCACACGCACAAACACACAGCCACAAACACACACACACACACACATACACACATACAAATACACGTACGCGTCCATGTGGTTAGAGCATTAATAAAAGCTAGAATCTGCAGTGGCGGGAGAGTTCGAGCTGCGTTTTCAAGCAAAAAAAAGTATATTGTTGGACTGTGAAAGCTTTAGTGCTCGATTAAGAAGAAGGATACTTTCAAGCTGTATTGGTTTCTGCGTTTTCACTCAGCAACATGTTGCAAAGCTTCAGTCGCACTGCAGGGTATCTGCTCAACTTTCTTCGAAGCAGGCCACGGTAGCTTAGCAGGCTACAATGAGGCGACTTCAATCCTGAGATTTTATATCAGAGCTCAGAAATATTTATGTTCATCTGAGGACGACGCTTTTATTCTGAAGCACAATCTATGGCAAGAAAAGCTTAAATAAAACGTCACACTCTTGAGAGATCACCGCAAAAGGTTAAACGGTTAGATTTATGTTGGATTACCAGTAAACCCAAGAGAAAACTAAAATGACATAGTCCTGCATGTGGGAAAGTTTGCACAAATTGCTAGTTGAGGAACTTGGATAAAGAAAAAAAAAAAAAAACAGCAACAAACTTGCACGCAGCTTGCAGCTTCTAAATATTATCCACAGGTTGCAATTTGCGTGCCATTGAACCCGTTTGAGCGCAAGTTGAAATGAGCGGTCATTTCAAGATTATTGGAAGGAAGAAGGAAGGAAGGAGGAATAGACGGAAAGACAGGGATGTTAGCCAGTTCTTAGACCGGCTGGCTACCTTGTTCTGGGAATAGGGGGTAATAGAAATAGAAGATAATAGAAAAGAGATGTAGAAAAAATTGTAAAGAAGAGCACGAAAAATGGAGAAGTCTGTCTCTAATACCACTTCTCCGCAAGAAGCGTAACAACGCTTTCAAAGCCTTCTGTGCAGAGGACGGTCTCGACCAGTGTCCCAGGACCCTTTCCTCCGACAAAGGGTGCTTGTCAAGTCCATCTAACACTTTTGAAAGTTCTTTCCTGGGCGCACTGAAGCGGGGAAACTCACAGAGGAGGTGGACGATTGTTTCCTTGCAGCTACAGTTATCGCATGTAGGGCTGTTAACCATTCCAATCCGAAAGGAGTAAGGCCAAGTCACAAGCGGCACAGAAGCGTCTCCTCAGCTGTAGATATTCCTGACAGAAGACGGAGCTGTAGATTCGGATCAAAGATGTGGAGACGAGCGTTGGTGAATTCCGTCAAGTTCCACTGTGTAAGTGCAAGTTCACGTGCGAGCGAACGAAGCCCTGTAGCTGCGTTTGTTCTGGATACGGTTATAGCAGCACAGTGGAGACCATCATGAGTAGATCGGGCGGCCTCATTGGCATTATTGAAAAAAAAAAAAAAACATTGAGTCTATAGAACAGAATGCGTTCACAAATAATTAGATTTTAGAATGCTAGCTGTTATGGTGTTATTCATTTTCCGATTTTGGCACCTACGACGTGCCGAAAAATGGTCGCCGTGTCGACACGACAGAATTAGTCGCCAGAAAAAAAAAAAACTGTACATTTGCCCACACCCTGCAGTCATAATTTTTTTCTTTTCTTGTGCGCACTGACTGGCTGACTGGTCTGTGACATGCGAGCTATCGTGCAGCGGTCGTCGCCATCACCGTCTCGTGTCTGCATTGTACTCATGCCGTAGACATCGCTGTCGTCGTCGAAGTTGCCCACGTTGGGATTACGATTTTTTCAAGCACTGTAGGTGGCAAGCTTGTTTATTGGTGCACGTGAAGTATAAAGCCTATGCGTAACTCCCAGAGTGATGCTTCTTTTGCTGTGGCAACACTATTACGGTATGACAAACAGGACCCGTAGTCGCAAAACATTCTTACGCTAGATTTGGCCGTGAGAGTGAATACCAGACAATCCTGATGCTGGACATGTTATTAGCGAAGATGGCTGGCCAATAGTTAAGAGCACTTACGAACGAGAATCTTGGGAATCCAGCCACCGATCACTGAGGCCTTTATTCACAAAACTCTCGTACGCTGAAATTCTTCCCAAGAGGAAATTCCAGCCAATCCTGATGCTTGGCATCTTATTAGCGTAGGCGGGAAGCCAATGGCCAACAGCAATTACGAACGAAAAGCTTTGTGAATTTGACCCCAAGTGTATGAACGCAGCCGGCCCAACGACAACACCGCCAGTTGTGCATCCAGTTATTTTCAAATAGATTGCATACAATGTCTGAATTTGTTTTTCTCCACAGAGACTCGTGTATTGCACGTCGAAATCAAGCACCCTGATAGTACCGCCGCCTTAAGCGCAACCTTCCAGGACCCGTATTCACAAAGCGGATAGGAACACGCTTCTATCTGAAACTGACATGATTTTCAAATAATTTAACGAAAGAATAAAAATAAAATAACGCAGTCATTCTCGCCGTTCAAGAAGCAAGTCCGCGCCGTTTTGTAGCTACTTTTTGAAAACATAACAATATCAACTCAGATAGGACTAACATCTTGAAGCCTGCTGTAGTACATGAATGTTTCACTGCATTTTCGTTTACATCTGTCCACGGTGCACAGTCCAGGGTGGTTTGAAACTATTAAGCATGTGGCCTTCGTTCGGGTCTCTCATAGGCAGTGACCGATTGTTCTGTGACCTAATGCGCCGTCTGCTAGATGTGTATGAGTTTTGAGTATGCGTGGATGAAATACTGAGATTTGAGACAGTAGATTTGTTCATGCATGAGCAAGTAAAATTCCTCAGAAAGACTCCGACTCGGGTAGGTTTTCGCTGCATTCTCTTCAATATCTGATCTCTTCTATATTTCACAGTGACGTGGGCTTGCGTTTCTGAAAAGGTGTACAAACAAAGCAGTGATGTGTGCAAATACATGCCGTTCTCAAATTGTGCGTAGGCTTCAGGTGCCATGTCTTCTGACCAACATTATACAAACGTCATAGGTGTTCTGTAATGCATTGTCTCCCAGTAGAAGCTGCTACGTTTAATTGATACGACAACGCTATCGCTTGTTATGTTCACATCTCACTGGAAAGTATGAGTTGCATTAATCGTACGGGAAGCCGAACTACGACTGGCACAAGCCGCTCATGTATCATTCCGAGACACTTAACTTCACCTGTTACTCTCTGAACATGATAGTTCATTAAAACGTACTGGTGTCCTTTCTAGCCTCAAAGTAAATAATAAACGCTATTCAGTGACTCTGAATAATACTTACGAAACTTTGCTCCTCTGCATCGCTAAATAAGAAGCGCTTTAGATGCCGTGTGGAAACGACCTGCTGTGAGGGTGCTACGTGGACACGCGGGCAGAAGGGCTACACGCTCGACGGCAAGCCTAAGTGCGCCGGCTGCGGTGGCGTCATATTTGCATACGTCCTTTGATATCGCGCAGAAGGCCCTGTTGTGATAAGGCGTGCACAAGGGTACGTTTTGCAAGAACTCGGCTATATCTAGTTATATATGCAAATACGATACGCCTTCGTAACATAAGACCGCAACAATTTTACCGGGGCATGATAAGATAGAAGCGGGACGTTATAGCGCCCCACTTGATTCGAGGCAGAGTCAACGGGTGAGCACCAGAAAAACGAGGAATAGAGAGCAGTCTGTGCGACGAATGTCCCGTTGCTTCTTGCTTCAGAGACCGGAGGAGGGAGCTAAGGTAAGCTGTGGGTTTTAAAGAACAAGTGCAGCTGAGCAACAGTGGTTCACTACTGAAGACTCGCCTTTTTTTTGCCATTGTATTTATGCCGTAATTAACACGGAGTTATACAAACAGGAACTCGTGCGCGTCAGAGCAAGCAAGGGCAAAAAAAAAAAAAAAGGCACCTGCATGCAGAGCTGTTTTAAACGGCAGCGCTAACCAGTCGAACGGCGGTTTATTCGCCCGCTCCTCGATTCACGAGCACGCGGCAGAGCGAGGAGGAGAAGCGAGCCCGGGCACCTGTGCGCCGACCGGGCGCTGTTTGCGGGGCGCGCAAACAGCGCCGGCCGGCGGCGCACGTGCGAGCAGCATCGACTCACCGGGGCTGCGGGACCGTGGCGAGAACTTAAGACTCGGGACGGGGCGAGAGGGGGCCGTGGCCTAGCGGCTGGCGCGCGCTGACGTCACGCGCGCCGCGGCTGTCGATTGGCGCAAAGTGCAGCGGCGCTGGCGCTCATAAATATGTGGGGCAAGTCGGCGGGGGCCGAGCTCTTTGGAGCGCAAGTCGTGTGTGGAGCGCGCCGCGAGCGGAGTCTTGTGAGCCCGAGCCGAGCGCGCGGCGCAAGTGTGGCCCTGTACGCGGGTGAAGCGGGCGAGGCCGCGGTGGCAGCGTGGCTCGGCGGCGCGCCCCCGGACCCTGCCTGCCTGTACTTCCAGCAGGGCGGCGCGGCGGCGGCCACGCCGTCGCCGTCGGGCTCGTCTTTGAGCTCGTCCCTCGATGAAGACGCCATGGCGGGCGACGAGTACAGCTTCGACCTGGAGAACCTCGAGGAGGTCGTCAAGCAAGAGATGGGCGCCAAGTACGCGGCACTTCAGCCCGAGCTACAGCAGCTCGAGCATCTGCGCCGGCCGCTGGTCGGCAGCACGCCGGGCACACCGCCGGACACGCCGCCCGGCTCGACCGCCTGCCCGGCATCGCCCGAGTTCGGCGCCTGCATGCCGGACGACAGCATGATGTGGCTGTCGCAGCCGCCACCGCCGCCGGCGCCGCATCAGGCGCCGCACCAAGCGCACGTGCGCTTCGGACACCAGGAGCCGCTGGACCTGCGGCCGCAGGGGGACCTCGAGTGGCTGCAGCTGCGCCGCGACCTGGAGGGCCCACGGCCCCCGATGCCCCCGCCGCTGCCCATGCGGGACATCTTGGACGACGAACAGCTGATCTCGCTGTCTGTGCGCGAACTCAACAAGCGACTCCACGGGTTCCCCCGCGAAGAAGTGGTTCGCCTCAAGCAGAAGCGTCGGACGCTCAAGAACCGCGGCTACGCGCAGAACTGCCGGACCAAGCGCCTGGCGCAGAGGCACGAGCTGGAAAGCAGGAACCGCATCCTTCAGGCCGAGGCCAACCGTTTGCGTCAGGAGCTGGAACGCGCCTGCCAAGAACGCGACTTCTACAAGCAGCAGCTGGGCGCCGCCGCCCGCGCCCGCGCTCAGCAGCCGCAGCCGCCGCCACAGCAGCAGCAGCTGCCGCCGCCACCCCACGGACTCGGGCCCGGCTCGCCGGACTTCCTCATGTGACTCGGGCCGGCCCGCACAGGCGGTTCCGCCAAGTGGCCGCCGCGCAATTGAAAGAGACTGTACGAAAGGCGGCAGCCACGCCGCCGACGAACAGTGCGCCGTCGCCTGGCCTGATGCCCCAGCCGGCGCGCACCCCCACAGACTGTACGAAAGGCGGCTCCCAACCGCTGACGACTACCCCGCTTGCGCTTGCTTTGCTTGTCCCTTGTCTTGCCCGCCGCCGCTCAAAGTTCAACGAGGTTCGCGTTCTAGAGCATGGGCCTCCAGGTGGGCGGCTCCCGGGACGCCGGCCAGTTTGCTATCAACAGGTACGAAAGGCTCCGCATGGCCGTACGCATTTGCCCCCTTGATCGCCGACAGTCGCGCGTGCCAAGTCGCGGGTAGGAGACGCCGCACCGGCGCCGGGTCGTGGCCCGGGTCGCTGCGCTGTCTCCTCCCCGCTGTCATGCCGTTGCCTAAGCCCTGGCGCTCCGCGGATACACGCTGCGCTAGTCTAGGCGCGCAATGTTCTGTCACGCCCCACTCACGCGCCCTGCCGCTTGTGTTCTCGAGCACACGCTCTCTCTTCGGCGCACGCAGCCCCATGCCGAGCATTTTGTTTTCTTTAATATTATTTCTTCATGCCGGTGGTTAGAGTAAATGCTAGTCGTGGTCAAAACGTGATAGTGTCGCTGTCATCGTGACTTTGCTACAATTCTGGTCTGCTTGTACTTCTTGAGATACACCATATGAGTGCGACGCAGTTATTTGCGGATGATGAAGTAGCAAAGGCAGTGCAATTATATCGACTAGCACGTGTACTCCTTCCTTTTGTCTGCGGTGTCGATTATGAAAGAAAAATGGAGAAACAGTTGTGTTTTCTAGTCTTGTTCGCGTACGTGAAGGCTATGAAATGGAAGGGTTGTATTCCGCATGGTTGCCTTAAACCAAGGCAGTAGATCTCGTGTGTAGTGCATAGTTGCGATTCAATAGCCATATTTACTGGATAGGAGATATGGCTGTCATTCCTAATCTGAGTTGTTAAATTTGTGTGCATTAACTCGTTATCCCCACATTTAAACAAGGAACATTCATGCATATACATGAGACTTACCAGTTCTGACCACGACAAGGGAACACCTCATATTGTATTACTTTTGTACAAGTAACATTCTATACTACTGGCGCGCCTCTGCTTTGACAATTAGGGAACAAGGCAGATTGCCATTATCCCTAACCATGTTTTTGATCCCTTCATGTCCGAATAAGCACTACAGTGTTGTACTCACGAGTGACATAACACGATGTTCTATCATGCATTTTGATTATCTATGTGAAAATTTCAGTGTACTTAACGTGTAAAAGTCCTTTCGAAGCGGGGGAAACCGGCCACGGCGGTTTAACTGGCCAGCACTTTAGATGCAGTGACCTTTGCCATTAGAGTGCAACCTGGACACCAGTGCTTGCGGTGTTGTTAGGCGAAGTTATAATAAGCTTGAAAGAAGTCTTGTTACTGCGTGTGCAATATGCGCGAATGTTATCAAAGCCCTTGATATCCTTTTCTCTACCTTGATGCCGTCTGCACCATTATAATTTCATGCCTATACACAGAGCTAAATAATCAACTGTGAGCCAGCTTACTGGTCTTTTCAGCCCTGTTGAAACGTTCGACTACAACCGGTGTGTTTCTAGTGGACGTTTATCCAGCGTGTGCCAACACGACAACCCTACTTTTTAAAGTGAGATATAGTTCCTGGAATCAATGTGGACACTGCCTTAGCAACTAAAACTTTATTTTAACCATTGAAGCTTGTGCAATAATGTTATGTCCGAGACAGCCAACTGTGGGAATCCGCCACGACAAAGCCTTAACAGAAACTGCAAGGAAGGTATACAAGCGCCACCACAAAGAATCAAGGCAAAACAAATGCAGTGTCCGCAAGAGTGAGTTGCTTAGTCCTTACTTCTTTAGTGCAAACTCGACAGCCGACAAGCACTGAATCCATAGGCACCTCGTTCCTGGGGTCTCCCTAATGTGGCCTCAAGTGGTCCGGTACTAATTCATGCATTATCTATCTCGTGGCAACATGTGAGCAGTTCCGTTTTTCCCTCAGCAGTCGGTCGTCAAATCACAAAAGAGATATCTCCGTTCGTAATGCGAATACGGTTGTTGAAGTCAACGAGTAGAGATGAGCGATGTGCAATGTTTTAAAAAGTACACTACATTACTTTTTCGCTTTTATTTTTATGTCAAATCAAAGCAATTTTGTTGGGGCGTGATTCCTGCTTTAAGCTCATCAATAGTTTTGATGCGACAAGGGGGGAAAACGCACGCTATTTTCTACTGTGATAAGTAAGGCTGTATATTAATATGTGTGTGCAAAGAAAAAGAAACGCTTAATTTGTTTTTATTTCAAGTTGTTTTATGTCCGAGAAATTTCCACGCTGTTATATGAACTTGTGCATGTATGTAATTGTATAATATCCACACGCATATACAAACTCGTGTAAATATTCTCTATGTACGCGGTACCACTGTGTTCCACTGAAGAAGCAGGAGTGCATGATGTTTCGTTCATCGTTAATTCGAGGTTTCCCCTTTTCGTATGGGGCTAATATCTGTACCGCCAGCGCGCTGCGAAAAGCGCCCCTGCTTCGCCAGTGAGGATACCCCAAGGTGAATGCTTCCTCTCATAAAGAATGAATATAATATTATTCCTGCTATTATACTGTCTTCTCCTTCATTGAGATTCAGGACAGCCTGTTCTGGGCTACATGTACGTGCTTCAGTTCGCTTTTAAGCGCCTGTACATACGTTCTCGCCTAGGTGGTACGTTTTAAGACAGTGGAAAAATATTCAATCCTGTCAGCTTTTCGTAAAAGGTGTGCGTGTGCGCTGTAATGAGGACATTTACGTTACTGACACTGCTTTCCAGGAGACGAGTGTCACGGTGTAAAAAAAAATCAAGCAATAAAAGGAAACATCAATGCCAAAATGCTTTTTTCCCTCTTTTCTCCGCTGCGCGATGCGGATACTTTGTAGTATCCATACCAGAGACAGACCTCTCACATCCATGGCGCGCTCTTCATTACGGCGTCTTTGTCAAGACGTCAGAACGCTCTGCCCGCACCACGCCCACTGCTCTCAGCCGCACTGGTTTTAATGACTGTGCCACTGGTTGTTGTGGGAGGTAATTGTGGACTTGGGAGCGTCTTAACTAATTTTTAAAATGCATAGGACGTTCTCAAGCCAGGACATCTAGTCACATGGGAAGAGCCTTGATTCTTCTTCTATTTATGAGTGATAGCTCGTCGAATACAATTATAAATGATTTAGAGCACGCGCAGCAACACATTTAAAGTTTCACAAGTCTATAACACAGAATCGACTGTTGACACACAACGAAGGAAACGCTCAATCTCTATACCGTATAGTAGTCAGCAGGGAATCTGGCTGGCCCATGATGCAAGGCCCATGATGCAAGAAACTGCGCTAGGACACGAGAACATAAAAAACAGTCACCGTGGTAGTTCATTTTGATATTCTGCAGTGTTTTGGTGGACACTCTACGCTTCAAGCGTGCGCTTGGTAGGCGCACAAAATATAGACTTTTGTGTTCAGAAATGGACATTTATTGAGATACTTCCGCCGTTGTCATCTGCACGCTTATTATTGGTAATGTGTGTGCATCTTTAAGGCTACTGAGACACTTAGCGACGAGGACGAGGTAGTTCTTCATGACTGGAGAAGAGGGAAGTGAATTTAACTTTTCAAAAAGTTGGGCAATCAACCACCCAGTGGTTGACCTCACCTCAACCTCCAATCATATTTGATGACCTCACTCAACCTCACCCTCGTCGCTTGACGTTAAGGTGCATTCGGGTTTTCTCCTCAACTTTCAGAGGCCGCCGTCAACCTTATGTCAACCGGATTATGTTGAGGTCGGGTCTTCAGGCTGAACCTCATTACTGGAGTTCGAGGTGAAGTACTGCGAGGTGAAGTACCTGGGTAACGCATAAAGGGCATAAACCTGCACAAAAATATTCTGATGCCTCTGATGTAGTTGTCTGAAAGCCTTAATACAGGAAATTAATGAGTAAAATGCTTCATGAAAAGTTGTTCAGTAGATTTCTATTGGAAAACATGCTATGTCAAGGCGTCTTAATGCTTAAAACACAACGTATGCAAACAAGAATACGACGGAAAAAGGCTGAAGCCTTATGTCATTGTCTTTTTGGTTGCGTACGTTGGGTTTTTCGCTGGTTTTCACCTTTCAATGTAAATATTTACATAAGAAGAAATTCTAGAAATACCGTCGACTGATGCGTTCAAGAACGAGAATACATGCACACAAGCAGCAGCGGAAAAGTTTAACCTCAGAACTCGACTTTATCGAGAATTTCATCTCATTCAACCTGAAACTAAAGCAAGGTTGAGGTAAGCATTGTTGGTCTCTCTCACAGAATGTTTAGCCGTCGCCAACCTCACACCTTAAGCTCACCTCACTTTATGAAGTGTACCACGATGAGATCGGAACCTCGTGAGGCTGCCCACCTTCGGTGACGTAAAATTTTCTTGATACATTTGTTTTATGCTCACAAATGACCACTTTTCAGAGTCAAGGGTGCCTACGAAGTTCAACACGTGGTTTGGCAGCGATTTTGTTTACTTTGTGATTAACTTACTTTGCGTGTGATGTGCGTAGTTGTAAATCTGCGCATATCTTGAAGTGCCAGACCTGGATACTAAACAGTGGCTAGACTTTCATCATTTGATGAACGCAAAAGTGCCTAGGGTCTTCAAAAGGTTAAGCAAGGACGCATACACACTTTTTAGAAAAATCAGAAATCCTGACATTTTATTTCCACGAGCGTGCGTTATATAGAATTACAAAGCGCACAATAATGTAAACAGTTTTGAATTGTTTAACACCTGGGCTGCTTTGCTGTGCATGTATTCACTAGAAACCTGTGAGCCGAACATAGCGACATGGTAATTGTGAATATGTAGCTCATGTCCAATATTTTCGTAATGAACACATTCACCAGCTTCGCAGGCTGTAAAAGTGTTTTGCTGAACGAATATTTGCTTTTGAGCATCTTGAGAGAGGCCAGCAGCTAAATGGGGATATGTGTACAGAACAGCGAAAGAAAGTGACATGAATAGAGTGGTAATAACAAAAGTTTCTAGAAGAGCTATTACTGCAGTAAAGCCTAGAGCAACTTCCCTGAACTACGCTCTGCCTAGTCGTACGGTTCCTCGAGAAAATTCACGGGGTTAGCATGGGATGCTGCACAGTTACACTACTGAGTACACCATGACCTAGCCAAAGGGCTAGCGAGACATCTTGTAATGCAGTCGCAGTACGTATGTGATGATACATTCTCCACACAGATCTTGAACCAATACTGAAGCAAGAAACAAGGTTGACATCGAATAGGAATTTCTACTTAACTATCTTCAATTGAATGTGACATCACAAATCGCGCTCCCCGAATGTCATGTTACCTTTCTCATTGTTCACTGACTGATAAATAGTAAGATCTCTAACAGATAATTATGGTGGTTCCCAGTGGTGCTTTGAGTAACCAAGAAGAAAATCAAGCTGTTCATGACGCCTAATATTTGAGGACTACATTGTAAGAGTAAAAATGCGTGCCTTTGCAATGAAAGTTGAGATCGTAGTAGGCTACACAGGAAATAATTTAAAGGTTAATTTCCGCAAAAATCAACAAGGTCTCATGTAGTTGATGAAGTAAAATTTTGTGAATATTAGCTGCTGGATTAGTCTGATTAAAGAAAATAACGAATTGTGTAACTGCAGCATTTGTTTCCCATTGACACAACCAAGCCCAGCTCAACTGAAATGTAACAATCAAAGGCTTACGGTAGATGAACCATAAAAGCAGCAAGTCCCAACAAATAAGTTATCAAAGGAACCATTGCTTTTGGCTAATCGCTACACGCAGTTTTAATCTGTGTCAACGTATGACAACAATGTTTACGGCCCAAAACTATCAGCACATTAAGCAGGACTCCGCAACAGTGATCTACGGATTAATAATGATCGCATGGCATTCAATAATGTACAACTGTATTAATTTCTTTAGTTATTGTAATGATGATTTAGAGTGTTATTATATCTTATATAATGTTTCTACCACTTGGACAACACTTATAAATTATACAACTTCAATTATATTCTATTTTATAGCCAGAAATCAAACCTGTGCTTTGCAGCAGAATCTCATAAAGTTGTAGCGATGCGTCAGCCTAAATCACACAATTGAACTTCAAGAGGAAAGGGTTGTATTCAAAATATTTTAAATGCTCGATATCGTAAACCAGTGAAAATTGGATATCCTACAGAAAGGAAATATGCATTTTTCCCAGTACAATAAGGGTGTTTAAAATACTACATCCAACCTCATCAACAACTGCAGAACTGGCAGCGATTGATGTTGCCCTGAAGTACGTACACGAAGAGTTAAAAGCATTGAAGGTCGTCATCCTTACAGACTCCCGTGCTGCCCTCAGCAGACTGAGACAAGATGCCAATACCCCGATTTTATGCAGTATTCAAGAAACTTCCGGCAAAATTACTTCCTGTGGAGTGTCCCTCATTGCCCAGTGGATGCCCTCACACGTGGGCATCTCTAGAAAGGAAGAGGCTGATCGCCTCGCTTCAAGTTGTGCCCACCACGAATTTGACTGCCCTGACATTTCCTGTATGCTTGAAAACGCTCGTCTTCTGATACGCCGATACCTCCTAAAGCAGCACCCAGACCGGCGTGTTGCAGACGGATCGTTCCCTCCCCGTGTTTGTGGTCGAGGCTTGCCCCGTCGTGCTAGAGCACTGCTATATAAGTTAAGGGTTGGGTCTGTGTTGGTGCGCGAACGCCTATACCGACACGGACGTGTGGACAGCCCGTCGTGTACGTTTTGTGGCTCCTGTGAGACACTTGAACATCTAGTTTTAGAGTGTCCCGCATTCGTTGCGCAGCGCGCATTGCTAATTAAGGAATATGGACTTATTGGACTGCAATGTGCGACCCTTGACGATTGCCTCTTTCCAAGAGGGTGCGCTTCCCGACGTGACCAGGCCCATCGAGCCCTGCTACCTTTACTTAAGGACACTGACTTGGCCTCCCGTTTATAGACATTATTTGTAGTTTGTTTTGTTATGTCTGCGTCTCCGTCATTTCTTCATTTTCTCTTTTCTTTCCTCATGTTTTCATTTCCTCTATTCCCTCCTCCTGAAAGAGTAGGCAGGCGTAGTGCCCCTCTCAGTGGCAGTTGTCAGCTTGCTCCCTCCCTATTTCCTTCGTGTCCTTGTGTTATATGTGCACAAACGAAATAATAATAAGTAGTTCTTATGGTATTAAAAATTTCATGTCCTTAACGCGGCTTAATTAACAAACCATAGATAGCACGAACACAATATAGGTGCAGCAGAATGAGCTTTAATTTACAGTGCTTGCAATAAATGAAAGTTGATCGATTTGTGAGGTTAATTATCCCAAAAAGACACATGGGCTAGAATGAAGCCGTAGATGGTGTTTACGGATTAATTTCTACCACTTGGGGCTCTCTAACGTGCACATGAATCTAACGAGACGAACGTTCTTGAATTCCGCCCCCAGAGGAGTGAGGCCGCCTCGGCGAAGAATCGAAGCCTCGTGCTCAGCAGCAGAACGCCATATGTATTGAGCCACCCGCGACAGGTCCAACAAACCAAATCATGCACCAATTTAAACCGAAATGGTCGGACAACAAATCTTTTAGAGTAAAAGTAGGTTCTTGCACTGAAGAAAAATCATTTGTTTCAAAAATATTTTGTAAAAGTAGTCACATAGATATTTGTCTAGTTTCACACTACGAGAGTTCATATCCTTAAAACAAACAATTACAGCCGTCAAATAGAAATAGACCGATCGTTCCTCCAAAATGGAGAGAGAAGTAATTGAAAATTGGAGTTGTGAGAAAAAGAAGCTATAAGTTCTATGATGTCCACAGAACAAATTTTTTTAATGTAAAGTCAGCTCATGAACATATAGTCAACTGTGCTACGAGATTGATATTTATGTATGAATAAAGAAAGTTGTTTTAAGAGAGCCTTTGTAATTTGGTAGCAGCTGCACTCTTCGCGGAAGCGTTGATATAAATGCAGCCCATTAGACGAGAAAGGACTGCGTCATTGGAAACCGGTAAGCACTGGCTGATACTATGGAACCGTCGGATATGGTGTATGGGCTTTCTTGTCACAGCATTAAGTTGAAATGACACGTTACCCAACACACCTGCACGCTTCAATCCTTGAAGTTTCACCTCACTTTATTCGCGCGGCCATTGGATGCGTTACACGTGCGCAGGAAGAACGACGTCAATAGCCTGACCACTATCGTATATACTTGACTCGCAACCGTCGCTTGCCCAATGTTCTGCTGGGGCGGTCTGTACGAGCTAGAGCCCACGAATACATTCCTCCAACAATAGTGCTCTGGGCATAGCCGAAGCATAGCCGCTCGAAGCATAACACGAAGCATAGCCGCTCTGAGCTACACGTTCAATAGAAACAAAACATCAACGGTAAAAATTACGGCTAAAAAAGTCACTGTACACTCAAGGTTTCATGAATAGACACCGTAAAAACTTAAGTGAAAACACAAAACAAGGTTGAGCGTGCGTGAAAAATGCACCGATAATACTGCATGAAACGCTGGCAGGCTCACTGAGGCAGGTCCCTTCCCCCTCGCAAATTAGGTAACCAAGTTTGTCCGGCTAGGCCGAATAATTGGCATCATTAAAGAACCCCTGAAGTCCCATATTCATAACGGCGATTTCGCCGTTGTCATTAGCGCATGTATTGATGAGTTGTAAAGTGACGACGGATATATTCTCGACATATTGGTGATGGTTGGTATTTTAGAAGTCGCCTTCGAGCTTCTACACACGGTGGCCTTTAAATGTATTTCAAATACATAGCCCCAAGGCGAAAATCAAAGAAAGTGCATCGACGTGACAAACTATAAGTTTTTTTTTGTCTTTTACTGTAAGGAAGCAAATCAGTCAAGGTGCATAGCTTTAAAGACGAGGCTGTTCCACCTCATCCGCACAAACTCAAATGTACTCCTCATTAGAGGTGTGCACGGGCTCGGGCAGGCCCGAAGGCCCGTGTGCGGCCCGGTGCAAGGGCCGGGCTCGGGCAATCCGGCCGATATTAAATCGGGCCCCCGGGTCAGGGCGGAGCCGAGAGGCATATTTCATCGGGCTGGCCAGGCCGCCATTGGAGCCCGACTTTGACCTGAAATTTCTTCTAGCACCTCACTGCCAGAAGCCAGAAGAAAGTCAGATTACCCACTGGCCGACTTGCGCCGGCGCACAAACATTTCTCACAGCGACAGGGAACACGCACCGTGTAGAAACTCGGGCCACATTCATGCAGGTGCACCGAGCAAGAAGCAGGAATCTCAGCTTGCTGCATCTGCCTTCGCTTACGGCCTGATCTGACACTACGGGAGCGCTAATGAGGTGGTCTTTGCAGCTGGCCCGACATTCGTCCGGTGCCACGCAGTCGGTCGAGTTTCAAAGCAGAAATGGAAGCTACAGCTAGCGAAACAGTCATGTCAATGGTGTCGAGCAGGATCCAGCAAGTGACGTCATATTGCAGAGAAGATTACGCCGTATGGGGTGTGGGCGTGCTGCTCACTGTCAGGTGAGCAGCGCACCTGTACCACATACGGCGTTACGACGTATTCTACTATACAACATCGCTCGCCGGCGCCTGCACGATATGATCGACATGCTGTGTTTTGTAGTACGAAACATTCCAAGGAATAGTTATCAGAGCAGCGGCCAGTACATGTGTCCTATGTCTACGGTGTCTACGATGGCGATGACAAAAATGTAATAAATACGCTCTCATTCGCTGTTGCCGTGTCATTTACAATTGCACGACAGGGGGATGTTGTTGGGGGCATGTTGACCTGCCAATGATCGGGCCAGGTTGGGCCGGGCTTTCGATCTGACACGTCGAGCCCGTCCTCGGCCTATCGTCGGGCCGGGCTGACCCGCCTTCTTTTTGCGTGGGGCTGGGCCAGGCCGAGCCACAATATTGCGACCCATGCACATATATACTTCTCATCAGAGGCATCGGATCTTTGAGCGCTAGCCGCCCCTCATTTCGGCGCCTGCAGTCACTGCAGACACTGGTCCAGGCAGCTATGTGGCAGGCATGTGACAACACTCCCTTTTCTCACCTTCCCTCCAGCTGCCGAGGACTTCCAACGCTCCCTCTCCCTCTCGCATACTCTGCCCTGCTAGCACTTCCTTTACTGTCTTCTTTCATAAGACAAATTGAACTGAACTATTCGGTTTGAATTTCTCTTGTCACTACCACTCGTAGAGCTCTGGTCGTAGAGCTCTGGTCGAGTTAGAAAACACTGACACTAAAACAGTGCACTGTCTCTGGCTTTCGGCTCTTCCACAGTATGCGAAAGAGCCTTCAACTTGTGCCTGAATGCACTCATTGCCAACGGTTACGGTTCAGTAAATTTAGCATTCGGAGTACCTTTTCTTTACTGCACCTGATGAGAAAGCTTGGATGGCTCACGTGCGATGGCTCACGTGCTCACTTTTGTGTCTTCCACGGACACCTAGTAGTGAAGTTTCTCTTTCATCAGTTTCCGATACGATTCTTCCTACGTTGAGTTTCGCTGGAAAACGCAAAGTACAATGTTTCAAGACAGAACTTGTGCTTCCCTTGACGGGAGAATCGGCACAAAATTTGTTTGTATATTGAGAACACTCATAAAAAATACTTCACTACCACCATAAGTGTTGCCGTGCAGCGACCTCTGCAGATAGTGGTTCAAGCCTCTTGGCATATTTAGATACATTTTATACATATTTTGAACGGTTTAGCATCGGCAAAACCAATTATTCTCGAATTAAGACTTTTTACATCGGGGTTTACGTTCTCGCTCATGCGGTGGAAAGCAAAACGAACGAACGAACGGGCGAGTGAATAAATGATGTGCTTTTATGTAACAAAGCCAACGTACGAATGTCATAGACGCCGTAGTGGAGATCTCCGCAATAATTTTGACTACACAGACTTCGTTACTGTGTAACGACACCTCCGTCCACGAACTATTTTTGTGTACTGCCGCCATTGAACTGTGTACTGCCGCCATTGTGTACTACCGCCATCACTGCTGGGAACCGAACCCGCGTCTTCATGCTCAGCAGCTGAACGCTATAGCCTCCTTGCGCTTCTCCCACCTGGCAGGTCCGACGAGCGATGGGGGCGGTGTTCCAGTAGCACCATAAAGCGGTGAAGGCACTTTTGTGCTTCTTGAGGACGATGGGCTTGTGTCAACGTCTGTGACTATTAGTGCAACAACACACGCGTCAGCAAACTAACCGCTAATTTCCCTTCTTTCCTTCCCTCCTCTCTCCCTGTCGTCTTTGTGTTCCCTCTTCCCATTCCACCGGTTTAGGGTAGCCAACCGGACGTTATTCTGGTTAACCTCCCTGCCTTCTGCCTTTCTCTTGCTTCCTCCTCCTCCCCTCCTTCCACCTGGCAGGTAGAAAAGCAACGTGACGCCGAGGGGATAATTGAAAGTGTTAAGGCTGTGAAACTGCGCAGTGATGATTATGGGTGCCGTCACAATATCGGTTAAGGAGAGCTTTATGAAAATTTATTTCAAAGTATGCCAAGGCAGAATAGATATCCAGTGAGCCTTTTCAGGGCGATGGACAGCAAAGCGCCACACTATACGAGGGTCATAACAAAAATCTTGCATACTGTCAGTTTGAAGAGTAGTGATAAGTATTGAATAAAAGCTACCTTATTACCGTTCAAAGTAGTCTCCTCCCGAATGCCTACCAGCGTTTGAGGAGGTCTGGGACGCCATGTAAGACTCTGTCTTTGTTGAGCTGTCGGATGACTTGGGTCACACTCATTGACATCTCGTCCAGGCTTTCGTAACAGATGCCTCTTAACTGATTTCTTTAACTTTGGAAAGAAATCGAAGTCCTGGTAGACTCAGATCTGGGCTGTACGGTGGGTGGCACAAAGTTTCCCAACCAGATTTAGTCAAATGTTCCCGAACCGTCGCCGCACCATGCAATGCGGACTGGGGATCATCTTCGATGCTACACAGGCCCTTTAGAAAGCGCGCTGACCAGCGGAAAGTTGTGCCGCGATCAAGAGTATACCTTAGCCACGCACTTCCTGCAAGGCAGTGTGAATCTGTGTCGGCGTCTTCCCACGCAAAGTCTCGATCTTCCCGTATGCGCGCTGCTCCAAATTAGTAACGTGATTTGAAGGTCGTGGCGATTTCTCGTCTCTGCTCGCGACGCACTGTGCTAGACGGCCACTTTTTGTGTATCAGTGTAGCAGAGGTATGCAGTGTCTAAACCTAAAGGTATGCAGTTCCAGGGGTGATTGAGATCGCGAAATAAGACTGCTCGATTTCGCATGAACCTCCAAATGTATCTGGTGTCTTGTATAGGCACCTTGAGTTGAAGCCTTCCACAGTGTTACGCAATCGTCTAGACGGATTGCATCAGCCGACCCGACGCCAGGTGGTCGTGTGCGGAACTTCGGTTATGACCCTCATAAATCAGTTCACACTGGTAACGTATTTGTTTACGGTTCTGTTCTAGTTAACGTTCCGATAGAATATTGGTCATTATACTGGCGATAATGAAAGCTACACTTTCTTGCTTTTAATTTGGCACCGGAACTTTAGCACCAGTACGTCAGTGCGATGTCAGATATATTATTGTGTTTTCTCGTTTTCGGGCCGTTCTGGCGCAGCAAAGCTAACTGAAACTTGCTAGATTGCGTCTTATTTTCTTTAGTATGAAATTTTGTCCTCCTTTACCGATAAGCTATTCACCAGAAACGAACAGATGCTGTCAAAATCCACGACGTCAAGGTGTTCTGGTGCAGGAACCTCAGGACGGCGTCACCACCAGTGTTTTGTTTTTTGATATTTCTAGCTGGGCCAGGCCGCCTTTCACGGCAACACCGGCCACTTTGCTATTGCAGAAGCGTAATTTACTAATACATCTCAACTGAATTATTTGGTGTCCCTTTACGATAACGCACTTGTACCGGGTTGTCATAGTCGTGCTAAGAGCACGAAGAATAAATGTCTGCAGCGCTGACATCAATTTCGTTACAGGTGTTGGACAGGAAGTTGTCGGCAAGCCTAGCCATAAAACTCGTCCGTGTTAAACTAGACCCAGCAAAGTCTAAACAAACAAACAAACAAACAAACAAACAAACAAACAAACAAACAAACAAACAAACAAACAAACAAACAAACAAACAAACAAACAAACAAACAAACAAACAAACAAACAAACAAACAAACAAACAAACAAACAAACAAACAAACAAACAAACAAACAAACAAACAAACAAACAAACAAACAAACAAACAAAAGCTATCAAAGACGAATAAGTGAGGAGCGGCGGGAGATATGACGTTTATAAAAAGAAAGCGAAGAAAATGACTGGTTAGCATTTAGCATTTTTTTTCGGCTTCCACAGTGGAAATAACCACAGCAATAGGTACCTACCTAAATCCTGCTCTCAAGCAAAATTTCTTTCTCTGCGTCTTTCTCAGTGACTCACGCTTGTGCTATCGACAGCGCCACTTCTACTAAAAACGCTTCACAGGAAATTGCGGGAAGACGTAGTCACAAAACGCGAATGTCTTTAAAAAAATGCGAGCATAAAGCCGGTGGTTTCATTGCGCTATCGCTAAAGCCTTCGCCGTCAATAAATGAGAACTAGACACCGATTGTTCTACGATCTTGTCTCCGATGGGGGCGAAATGCAAAAACGCACTTGCACCGTGCAATGGGGGTGCACAGTAAAGAACCTCAGGTGGTCAAAATTAACCCGGTGTCCCCCACTACGGCATGCCTCATAATCATATTTTGGATTTGGCCCGTAAGACCACAGAACTTAATTTTCTTTGTACAGGTGACAGTAGTGCCAGAACACGCCACCTATAGCGAGTGATTGTAGCAAGAAATCGCATGGACGCGGCAAACATTCGCCGTGACACCTCCGATCTCTTATCACGAAGCAAGGGTGTGCGAGAGCTAAAATATCGAGGTGCGCATGCTCCACATGACTTCGGCATGTTTGCGGTCGAGATCAGAAGCGCGAACATTGCTGAACTTCAGCTTGGCAAGTTCGGTGCGAAACTCAGACGAGCGATGACGCATGGGTACATGTAATTTCGAACACCGATGATGATTATCTCTATTGCCATCCCCTTCGAAACGGCGCGGCGAGAAATAGTCACCTAGCCTAGTTCAGCTAATCAGATATTTTATACATGGATAACAGTCTAGACACTTCACCTATCTCTCCTTGATCTTTCATCTCTTCATTAAAACCTCTATCTCTATATTTTACAGTTACATATGCCCGTAACGACTCCGGCTTTATCAATCGTTTCCTGCTTTTTTTCCTCCGCCAATACTCTAAACGTCTCTTGCTTATCTCGACTGGTGACCGGTTAATGCTTCGATCTGGTTTGATTCCCTGCGCTTCGAGAAGGTGGACGTCCCCTATTGTTCTTGCTGGGTGAATATCTTGGCCATTATGTTACGATGTGCTGAGTCGTTTTCGGACTTTTACTGTAGCAGCCTGCTATGGCCTCACATAGCAAGGCACTGCACTGTGAGTTATCCTACATAATTTCCTTCCTGATTTCTGTCTTCCCGTATTTGTAAATCTCCTTAGCCGTTTTTCTTTACATCCTTCGCATCCAATTTACCATCTCTGTTTCTCGCACTTTCTTTTTGATGACTCCTGGTTGTCTATTTACAATTTCAATTGCCTTGCACTTGGTTGCCAACTTTCTTGACCTCTTCCTCCTATCCGTGTCCACGCTTTTGAGGTAGAGATCTTTGTGCATTTTAGCCGCCCATTTCGTTTTATCCGACTTCTTGAGTTTCATCTCATTCCCCCCCCCCCCCCTAGCAGTCGATGTCGGTGAAGCTGGGGTGATAAACGAAGGCGTCTTAGCTCTCTCTGGCCGGTGCAAAGTGCCTATAAACACCATTGTTGCAGAACAACCGACGATGATGCCACGTACTGAATCAGAACAGGTATGAGATACGCCAAGCTTCCATCTCGCTGGTCACGTAGCTCCCATTCATCCAAGTAAATAAGATGCTTACGAAAATGCGCAAATGTTGTGCTCGATCAAACTGGATGCTCTTTCGGTTGTACGCCTGCGCACTGGTTATGCTTTTGGGCTTTTGTTCTGTATAGAGTTTCTTCAGCACATCTTATCGTTGGTTCCTGGAATGCGGTAGAGAGTTCCAAAATATGGCAGCTCTTTTCCACAGAATTTACATTTCGTTTGAGCGTGTTCTATCCCACGCACATTCAAGATAATTACTCACCAAGAAGTGCCACAGCTACATTCGTTTACTAGCAGTCAATATGATGGCACTGACGGCCTTCACGGCGTAAAACTGATGGCCATGTCACACTTATATATCGGAAACATCCATACAGTTATTCAAGTGGCAATAATTGTTGTGCCATTCTGCACTTTAAAAGCAGCAACTACGCACATTTGGTGAGTATTTTGATTCAGGCTTCTCGTGCGCGAGATGTCTCTGATCGCAGTTTACGAAAGATGACAGCGTAATCGTTCACTTACAGTGAGTCTTGTCTTGCAAGCATCCTCAGCTAGCATAGGTGCCAACCAGTGTTTCGAAAAGAGGCAACACGCGTAGGGCTGAGGAAAGAGCGATTCAAGCTGTCCGCTAGCACAGTTATTGCTGGAGAGTAAATCTGGCGCTGGTTTAGTGTAACCATGAGGGGGCAACATAGCGGCGTAAATGAAGCTGCAACGTATTAGTTAAACAAGTTTCAGTTGAAATTTGAAATGAAATCACATGCTGAGTTGCAGCGATTTGGCCTTTCGGTAGTGAAGTGCACCAAAAGGCTGGGGCGGTAAACAGTAGACATGTGATGCCAAGGGCACAAGGTATAGTTTTGCACGAACAAGGAGGCTTATGGTAATTCGAATCTGGAAACAAATATTCGAACGTCACACGAAAAATAAAAAAGAAGAGAATAAAGCTATAGGGTAGCACTATGTTTACGATAAGTTCATTTTATACTTTTCATATTCACACACACACACACACACACACACACACACACACACACACACACACACACACACACACACACACACACACACACACACACACACACACACACACACACACACACACACACACACACACACACACACACACACACACACACACACACACACACACACACACACACACACACACACACACACACACACACACACACACACACACACACACCACACACACACACACACACACACACACACACACACACACACACACACACACACACACACACACACACACACACACACACACACACACACACACACACACACACACACACACACACACACACACGCACGCACGCACGCACGCACGCACGCACGCACACACACACACACACACACACACACACACACACACACACACACACACACACACACTCAATTAAACCTCAATCGGAATATTGGCACCTTTGAAGCGCAATTTACTGGGCATGCGCAAGGCTAAAGGTGCACAGGAGGAGCTGATGATGTGTCGTATTGCGGTAGCGGCTAATAATACACCTGGCCAGTGAAGCATCTAACTTGCTTGGTATGGCACCATTCGGAGTTCATAAGAAGGTCGACTTTAAAGTGAGCGATCACATTGTTTAGCGGTACCGGCCATACATTTACAATTTAAATGACCATTCAGATGCACATGACGACGTTCACATCATGTCAGTCTTTGCAGGCCTGGAAGAGCATTTTCTGCACTTCATGGCGTCAAGTGACATTCATTATATACGCGTCTACAAATACCGTAAGTACATTTCCTTCCGACTACAGGTTTTTCTGAATGGGTGTACAAACACGGTGAGTGAGATCTTTCTGCATATAAGAAGCTTATTAAGCGAAATTATTTTGTACATTTCTATAGATATTTTCCATAACTTCAACAATCCTGTGCGTTCGCAACGTAGAATTGGCTTCCCGCCACCATCGTGAAGGATGGGTGTGCATGATAGCGCAGGGTACGCTTTGAAACTGTTCGTAATCTGCGCGCGCTCTGTTACATGTCTCATTGAGTTTGCTGCGGTGTTCGGGCAGACATATTGTGTTCGCACATAACATGGCCCTGCAAAGTGGTTCCAACAACGGGATGGCTGGAAGATCTTCGCATGTTTCCGCCCCACGTCGTTGACTGCTACAAAGCGAGAGCAGCGATGGGGAAATGCCCTTCACATAAGCTAGGGAATTTCCCAGCCTTACACCGTTTCAGATTCCTAAACAGTAAACTACCAGACAAGCATACGAGTGACGCAGCTCATTATAGCGGCGCTGTAGAGCTCATGAGTGCGAAAAACGAACGAATAGCCATGTGTGAGCTGTACAAATTCCTTTAAATATACTGAGTTGCTGGTGAACCAAAGCTATTTCACTTAACTCTTGCAATGAGTGTGAAATACGGGCTAACGGTCAGCACGAGCCACGCTGTGGGCAAGTTCACAGGTGGCATCGGTGCATTAAACGCCTCATTGAATGTAGTGCAGTTGTCATGTACAGTCTGTTTCACACTTAAGGGAAATCTGGGAGCGCATTGCATCGCGATGCGGCGAGCGCTGGAGTCGGGCGCCGGAAGCAGCTCGCGCAGGCGCAGACGGTCGAGGCGCGTTATCTTGAACCGCCTCGACTGCTACGGCGGCGCGCGCTGGCCGCATCGTCGGGAAGCGTGCTACTATCAAGAGCAGTTCATCGTTACTGCGGGCACTGAGCCGATAATGTTAACTAAACGTTGTGCGACGCCAACCTCTGAGCCTTCATTGGCAAAAATGGGGTTTCACACGCTTCTTTTGACAGCACGCCTCGTTTGTTCTTTCGAAAGGCCGAGGTACTGAGTGCGTGCACGCATATTTCTTCACTGCGTGTGCTACCGTAATACGCAGCGACAAGAAGGATAGACAGAAATGTGCGCACAACGTTTAGTTAACATTATCGGCTCAGTGCCCGCAGTAACGATGAACTGCCCTTGATAGTAGCACGCTTCCCGACGATGCGGCCAGCGCGCGCCGCCGTAGCAGTCGACGCGGTTCAAGATAACGAGCCTCGACCGTCTGCGCCTGCGCGAGCTGCTTCCGGGGTCCGACTCCAGCGCTCGCCGCATCGCGATGAAATGCGCTCCGAGATTTCCCCTAAGTGAGAAACAGACTGTACCTTATGTCGTGAACTGTCCGCGTTGACACATGGATTTCATAGCGGCACGCAGCAGTAAGTCGGCATGCCGAATTTCAGTGACCGGAATTCTGGGGAAACATCACAAGACGTACAAGCGCAGTATGGGGTTGCCAACCGGTTACTAAAGGGCCGGGCAGAGACTATGTCACACAATGGCGGCTGAAAACCGGCGTTGCCTATAACTGAAGCACAAGGTTCTCGGCCTTATGGAAGTCCGCTATACCCAAGAAGTAAACTTAAGATGTAGTAGTCTTTTCATGACTATAACAATCTTTACTACGCGCTTCTTCGGTCATCTTTGGCGCCTTTCAGTGCGACTTAAGTATTTGCTTATTTAAATTGAAACCCGCATTTCGATGGGGGTGAAAAGCAAGAATGCCCATGCACCGTGCATTTTGTACATGGTAAAGAACTCCAGGTGGTCAAAATTAATCTGGAGTCCCCCGTTACGGCGTGCCTCATAATTATCACGTGGTTTTGGCACGTAAAACCCCAGAAAAACATTTAAACCAAACACCGGAGTTCTTTTGTACAAAATAAACAGAAACTACAATTACTGTTGCCTTGCAAGTGCAACCAACCATTGTCAAACACTCCTGCTTAACACTTCAGAGATGTGTTTAATGTTCAGGCATTTCCCAACAGACGCTTCGTACCCAAGAGGACTGCAGGTGCCTCAGCCCGGATGATGCGTCTGTTCTGGCAGTCCTGTAGTGTTGTGGAACTTCGTCAGCGGATTCTTGCAAGGTAAGCCAAATTTTCTCACTGTTTCCTCTAGGGTGCCTGATTGTCTTATGAATATCCTTACAAGGTGCGGAGTACACTTTGCTATTAAAAAACAACTGCTCTTTGCCTGCGATCATCGATGTTGCTTCTCCGTGGCATACAAATTATTCAATAGCTGGTGAAATGGCTGTCATGTTACTCTCTGATCCCTGAGAGCTCCAGCTACCTGACCTACGACAGAATCACACTAAAAAACACGCATGGATAACATCTGTGAGATAATCACGTTTTGAGCTAACCATTTAGTTACTCACCTGCTTCACATTAAACCGTGTCCCTCCTTCACAAATGCGTCTCCGTTGCAGTGCTGTTAACGGTGAGAAATGCCGCAGCAGTTTTAGCGCTCGCTCTAGCAGTGCAATATTGTAAACAAACGCTCAATTTCTAATGCGTAATTGAATATTGTAATGGCACCAAAATGTATTCGAAACTCGCGAAAATGCTCAAAGTTCCACTGCCGTGGACAAGAGTAGTTGTAACTACTGCAAGACCCCCCCCCCCTTTTTTTTTTTTACAGCGAAGCTGTTAAGGGCTCAGTCTTCGATGGTCGCGTCCGGATGTAGAAAAAAACTCTCATTGGCCGTATGCTGTATGTGCGAGTGAAAGCGCTCGAGGGACGCGCGCTTTCACGGGGAGCGAACGCACGGCGGAGAGCAAACGCCACTACTTCCGTCGCGTGAAAGGCCGTGGGGGGACGGGTGGGAGGGAGGGCAGGCGACGTTAAGCTGCGGCACCAAATGTGTATCTTGCGACCAGGCGCAAGGGGAACTGGCGACTCAATCTCTCACGCGAAAGGAGGACAGCGGGAAGGCAGCGCGGGAGGGAGGGGTTGCGGCTTCTGCACTGCGAGCAACTTGTACTTTGCGCGGCGCCGGGTGGTCGCGCGCACCGTATCTTGAAAGCGATCTGCAACACGGCTCCTACCTTTATATGCGCTGTGGTTTCGCCGCTCAGTTTACGTTGAAGCGATAGACCGCATGGACCTTCGCTCGCTGTTGCTTGCGCGCTTGCTCACGCCAGCGTTTTGACAGCGGTTTTGTGCGGTCACACAAACAACGCGCAGAACTGTTGTCGACGGCGGCGGCATTTTGCCCGCGTTCGCACCGAACGCGCGCGGCGTTGGTGACGTGTTTATGAAGAACGTACCAGCCTTTGCCGTACACACTATGGCGGTGTACCGTAGTGACCATAAGGCCATGGTCCCTGTGGTCACTAAATAAATGAAAACCACCGAATAATATATATTTCTCATTCTTTAATAGTTGAAATAACCAATTACACCATCACATCTTAATAGTCATAGCTGGAAATACATAATTCGCACCATAGTACAGCTTCGCTGGTCTTCCATCTCCACCCCAGTGGAAGGGCTGATAGTGTTTCCTTATTTATTTCTTTGTGAGCCCGCAAAGTAAGTGAATCTAGCAGGTTTTCATAAAACTAGTGAGGGAGAGCGTACAACGCCTTAATGTTTGGTACCGCTTTTGAGAAATGCTGCTCACACACAGTCGGCCGTCACTGGCATGCACTCATCAAAAGCTCTACAAAAAGGAATACAGAAGAATACAAATCTTCGTGAGTGCATGATCAGCGCGTGTTCAAGTACATGCTCTCATCATCCTGAACGGTTGCTGTTTCCCGAAAAACGGCCGAAGGAAGATGCTGATTGATTCCTGGAGTTCAACGTCCTGAATCAGTGCTGGGTCTACGAGAGACGCCGTAGCGGAGGACGGCGGATTAATTTTGGCAGCTGGGATTCTCTAACGTGCGCCTAAATACAGGTACACCAGCGTTTTTTTTTTTCGGATTCCGACCCCATCTAAATGCGGCGCCATGGCATGGAATCGAACCCGCGACCTCGCGCTCAGAAGAAGAGGAACATAGCCAGTGAGCTATCGCGCTCGCGGGAGGACGCTGCTTTGGCCGACTTAGTATGCGAGCATGGGAGCCAACTTGGTGCACGTCAACATTAATTCGGAGTCCCCCAATACGACGCGCCTCATAATCAGATCGCGGTTTCGGCACGTAAGATCACAGAATGAATTTTTTTGTCACTTCTAATGAAATATCTACAAGTCGTTTGCTTTGCAATGTAAGTACCTTTATCCATGTCCCTGTGTTACAGTGAAACCTTACATTGCAATAGAGGGAACTCCAGTGAGAAGCCAGATTTAATTACAGGAGGAAAAGAAAGCGGACTCGAAGAAAACGATACATAACGTTTGTTTTAATTTAAAGGTCTCCTTTGCGCAAAGAAAGCATTATAACTAAAGTAAAGACCTGCAGTATAATATTTTTGATGCGCATTTTTTATATCTTTCATAAAATATGTACGATACACTAGGTAGCGAACTCTCTAGTGACTTTGGAGGCAGTCGGCATGGAGGATTGCGATACTCGCTTTTGAATGGCCTTAATTCATTGCCTTGTTTGTGTTCTTTTTAGTATGCTTTGTGACCGAAAATTACTTCGGAGAGCTCAGCCTGTTTGTGGCGCTGAATGGCTTAGCATGGCGCTGTGCGTTAAGTTGCGAAGCAGTCGATGTCGGCGTCCCCATAAACATTTTCTGTTCCGCCACGAATAAATGGTAAAACTGAGGACATCGAACGCTTCCAATTTACGTAACTTATTGTTGAATTTGGGGAGTAATCTTTCGCCCGTTACAAACGAATTTTCGCTACAAATGGTACCAATATCAGATACGCTGGTGCCCATCGATTTCGGGGGCGTTGGCTAGTTCGTGCTTCCGCATGTCATTGTTGTGAACTAGCTATTGTGCAGCCGAGAAACTTTTCACTAAATCTTGGTTTGACTGGCATAAAGCAGACGACGGCCTGCTTACCCAACAAATTTATCTGGCATTTTAAAAATGGTAAAGCAAGGAAAGTCGCAGTGGTCATCTCGTTTATAATCCAAGAATATGCATATCGCCGTTTACTGCCACTACCCATGTGTCCCTTGTGCAAGCGCGTGATGGTAACCTGAACGTTCTTATGTCACACTAGTGCTTTAAATGACTAAACTGTAATGGTCCATGTAATTTCTTAAATTTACCCGCCGGCTCAGTGACTGAGTATGAGGTCACGGTTTAAATTTCCAGGGGCAAGATTGAGATGATAGCGGTATACAAGAAAAATCGTGTACCCTGCTCTGTGTGCACGTGAAAGAAAATTTGGTGGTTGAAATTAATCCTAAGCCGGCACTGTGTGTTACTTTGGAACGCTTAACTCCATAACTCGGTCTATATAGTTTTCTTTCCCTAAGTACAAAGCGCAAATATTTTCCCGTATCCGACTGTATGCTAGGATTATTGACAGCCCACTGGAGGCGGAAATCCCGTTAAAAATCTCTAGCAATGATCGCGGAGAATCCGAATGCTCATTTGTCAGCATCGCATTAGTCGTTCCTATACCCTAAAGGGCACGACGGCACAGGCGATGGCTGCCTTCTGCACGGTAAATGACCATAGTGGCAGCCGTGACCACGAAAACACGATGCTGACGTTGACGGTGTGCGAAAATGACATTGTGTTACTGCTTGAAAAAGAGCTTAATTGAGCAGTGCAAGGTGAATAATTATTGGCAGATAAATTAGTTCTTGCTACCATATCTGCTGTAACTAGGCTTTTGCTGATTTCACAGTGACAGAGTGGCGAAATAAGAAACGCCTTTCGGGTTCTCTGTCAGGCATTTTCATGGTAACGTGATCCAAATCAATGTAGAAAATATACAGAGTGAACAGGGCATTCCGGCGGAAACCGGGCAATATAGTGTATTAACCAGTTTCCTGCTCCAAGGTGCGCGTACAATGTGACGTCTGCGGTTGACAGTATGTTCCACATCTGCCGCCATGGCCGTAGGTGGCGCTGGCTAACACTCCTAGAGATTGATAGGACCGGATTCGTTACAGGCATAAGTAACGGTACAAGGCACATATAGAGGTTCTAAGAAAGAGAAAAAATTAAGGAGATGTAGGCAAAATGCTAGACTGAAAAGCATGTACAGCATACCTGATTAACTCAAGCAAGTTAGCTGAATATTTGTCACCGCCACGTTTCAAAGGTGATGCCAATAAATCATCATCATCATCGGGCGAGGTTTACTACACATACGAAAACATCCAAGAACGTGGACGCGTGACAGCCGCCGCTGTTGCTGAATTGAAACATAAGTGGACGCGTCATGCGGTGGTTATGGGTTCGGTTACATCCGGTGGCACGTTCTTTCAGTTTTGTTTCCCTTTTCATAAATATATGTCTACATTTCAATTAAATGACGTGGTGCATTTCCGCTATGTATTTCTTCACTTAATGCTCTGCTGGTTTCGTTTATTTGTTGCTAACAATAAATTGAGCCCCTCTGTTCTCCTCATTTTCCTCGCTCATAACTGCGGGTAAGCAAAGAGCGTGAACGGCTATGATGCATGTAAGGGACCATTGAATAATGAAGAAGAAAAGTGGAAGGATCAGCTCAGTGAACATACTTCTCTCATAATGAGGAACTTCTCATGCTGTTCAAGTTAATCAGTTGAATCAAGGAGCGGGTGGGAGGAAGCTTTCCAGAACCAGGACCGAGGAAAGACGAAACGTCGTTCCCATTTGTCCCTTTTAGGCAGACACAGCCTGGACATTGTAAGTTAAGTTTTCCATTTTCTGCATGCAATTTTATCTTCGCAGGCTTACTTACATTCCGAGCAGTTTCTTATTTTTGTGACATATTGTTCGACGAGCCCTTGGCAATGATAGTATATTAACTCTAGCAAATCCCTAGTGGTGGGTCCAGTCCAACTGTTGGTGTGCCGCGACACGACAGTCGAAGGCAACGAAGTTGCGCCTGAGCATGGCATCCACGTGTAGTATGGTGCGAGACTGCGCGGCACGCAGGTGGCATCCGGGACCCGAGGGTTCTGGCTGGCTGTTCACGGTGGTCGAGGCCGTAACTGGTATTCTACGCCCAAGTGTATAGAATAAAGTGCTAGGCGCATGTCGCGCCGCGTCTCCTCGTAAGCGGTTACCTGCACATGATTCGAAGGCGCAAGCTTCGAATGCGCTAGCAATTCCCGTGTATATTATCAGATCTTATGTAAGTATTGGTATATATATATATATATATATATATATATATATATATATATATATTTGCGCAATCATATGTGAGTCTGCGTGTTCTTCAACTCTTTATCTCACCAAAGTACGCGCGAATTTCTTATGTACATCTCTTTGTGAATACCAGTCTACAATATCACGGAAAATATCGGAGCGAGAATAGAGACATTCAAATAGTGAATACTATTACCATTCGAATATTTAATGCGTTTTTATACGTACTGATCAATACGTTTACGTAGTTGAGCAGTCTTCGTACATTGCACTGTCCTAACGTTCCCGACAAAGCTGGTGTGACGATCGCTGTCAATGATCTCACTTTATGCGAAAGTTCTGAAGGTATTGCAGAGAAGCACCATTTTCCTTAGCTACGGGCTGCTAATGACAGTTCTATCTAAATTAGCGCAGCCCTCTGACCGAGGCCCTACTAGCGGTTTGCTCCGCTTAGAGGCCTTTGATGAGGCACTCCAGCGGCAGCAAATGTGCGTTGAGCAATGATCATCAGAGCCGCGCGCGGTGCTCCCAATTATTGCACCCGCCTCAAATTCCTGCCATCTGGCCGTTAGTAACGAGGCTTAGTGAAATATCCACGGCAGGCGTTCGCCGGAGTCTTTCTTTTTCTCCCAAGAAAAAGGTTTCCGAAAGGCCGCCGATAAGGGCACGAGTGTTGATGCCTGTTTCTCCTACTCAGGTTGCCGGCGGCGGCAGCGGCGACCGAAAAGGGGGAGGGGGGGGGGGGGAATGGCCCGTCGAGCCCTCTGTGCTCTCCGTTTCTTCTTGCGTGCCCCCGTCCGGCAGGAAAGGCGTCTTCGCGGCGGAGCATCGCCTCCGACGAAGGCGGCGCCGCGGCATTGGACGATGACGGCCACGGATCCAACAACAAGGCGCTCCGGCGCTGAATCTCTGGAATGTGCATCGATCGGGAGTGGAGGTGGAGCCTGGGCCCCGCACTGGCCCGGGCCCCGCTCCGCCGCGCAACCCTTTCGGGGCGCCCATTGGCAGAGACGGGCGCGGCCACGCCTTCCGCCTCAACAGTGCAGCGGCTGCCGTACGCTCCGTCTGTACCTTGGGCACACTTTCTTTGTTTGATCTCTTCTTGTTCTCCTGTCGCAATCGACCCCCTCTCCTTCCATCCTTCCTTCATCCTCGAACCCCTAGACTGCACCCCCCCCTCCCCTCTTCTTTTCTGACATCTTTCCCCCGCACTCACACAAGTACTATTCATTTCCTTTATTTTTGTGCTCCTTCAACCTTTGCATTTTGTACGGGACGCTTTTTCATCTTTCATTGAGGCACTCGGTTTTGTTTCCAGCGTTAATCAAAGCCCCTTCTCTGTCTCTTGGCGCGGAAGAGAGGGCAATGCAAAGTGGGTGGGGAGAGAGACGTCGTCCAAGGACGTCTTTGGTCGATTCCAAGATGGCGGGGGCCTCGGACGTTACTTTTCAGAAGAGGATTTACTCTGTCATGCGAAACCTATGAAGTTGGGTACGGCTACTGAAAGGAAGAAAGTAGCTTTGTACTTTACGCCGGCACAGAGAAATGAAGATATTGAGAGCTGCGATGAGCAAAAGAGAGAGAGAGAGAGAGCCCCTATAGGCTACTTGTTTCCACGCATGATTGTGTACAGTATACTCAGTGTCTCAGAAGGTGGCATGATTAACTGACATTATTTTTTCTTTGTACGACGTCCCTGTTTGTTGGCAACTCCGCTTGTCTAAAAACGCACTGGTTTTACATAGCCACCCCGTCGCTATCACTTAAGTGCGGTTAAGTCCATCACAAAAAAATACTGCCTTTTAAATTTCAACAGGAGGCTACGTAATGTTTGTTAAAACACCAGTCCGATATCCTTATCGGAGTGGGGTAGCACGGGTCTAGAAAAGAAAAAAAAAAAGAAAGGAAGAACATACATGAATTGTGAAAGGAATAATACAGTACGAGAACGGCTTAGCATCTCGTTCTTGGCCTTCGACCCCGCATTTGGCCAACTGGCTCAAAAGCTCAGCATTCTTCTGCAGCTTCATGCGCACTAAATGCAAATAGAAAAACCCGAGAACGTGGTTGCTCCCTTTGCTCGTCAAGACAGGAGTACTTTGCCGTTTGAATGGTCGGTGTACGAGGATATATAAAAGCGAAGATGCGACTATCGGACGTAAAGGAAAAGCGACACCTGTTGTTTATAAGCGCAGCAGACCGCAACGAAACTTTTCCTGTCAGTAAGCTCGCACCTGCGGGAACCAGAGCTGAGTTCCAAGTTTGGCTCTGATGCAAGAATTTGGCGGCGCCTCATTTTTGGCGCTCATGAACGTTCCAACACCAAGCGCCGTCGTTCTTCCTCTGCGGCACAGAGACATGTGCGACGATAACCTCGGAGGGGCTGCAGATCGGCCCACGCGTCGCCAGGCACCGCCGCCTAGGAGGCACATGACTGTGCTTTTGTTCCGTCGGGAACGAATGGTAATATGTCACCAATTAACCCCTACAGAAGGAAGAAGAGCAGTGGATTTATCTTCGTTATGCTTTGAAATAACACTGAAGAGTGCCATTTTGCCATCGTAAAACTATCCCAGCGAAGCTGGTGCTGATCGTCTGGCTAGGTCGCATCAACAGTTGTCTCAGAGAACCTGTTGCTATCGTCCCGGTAGCTTCTGTTTTTAAACTTCGGAGCCTTCTTTCTTCGCTGACTCGTGGACCTTTGACTGAATTCTGAGCCCGTGTTCGCAAACCTTCTCTTGCGTAAGAATATTCCCTCATGAACGTGTGTTCGGACGCACGCCGTTTTAACGCGACAGCGTTAAGGGCCCCGTGTCGCAGAAAATCCGGCGTCAGCTGCGGCGTCGGCGTTAAGCATCGGCGTCTGGCGGAAATAATCATGCCGAACCACATCATCCCGAACCACAACGACCACACAGGCCCTCCGCGTGGCGCAAGGCGTTAGTGAACAAAAAATGAATTTCTCAAAGTAAAACCCGTCAGAAAAATTGTAACGTACGACTTAACCACAACCTACAGGTGTGATAGCGTCGGATTGTAATTTGAACATACGAGAAAAAAGCCTGATAAGCAGCCAGGGATCTTTGAATGCTATCGCGTTTCCAGTGCTCCCACTCCTGCGCCAAATGCGCCAGATTGCGCCATACGAGATTTCCTGCGCCATCCTGATAAAAATACACTATATTGCGCCGAAGTGCGCCAAAATTAGCGCCTGCGCATTACGTGTGTGGCCGCAGTGGCCTGCAGACGTGCGTAGCGCGCATGACTGAAGCGGCTTCATAAATCGAACGGTGACCGCGATAATTCGGGCTCGATGGGGACTGCCTAAATGTCCAAATTGGGAGTCGGAAATATCCGAATTTGCCAGAAAATAACTGAATATATTCCGCCAGTGGCTAAAAAATGCATTATTCTCGGTTGACCACTTTTGGGGATCCATTCACTTTCGCAGGATTTCGCCTCACTAGCGTCAGCGTCGGCATACTCGGTAGTGTGCCAGGAACGCTATCATCCGTCGACGTGTCCAGTGCTAGTCGCGCGAAATGTAGCGAAAGTGAAAGCATCCCGGAAAGGGATCGTCCAAAAACAAAGCCGAAGTTTGTCAACGCCGTCCTGCGCGCACGTACGCTTTCCTACGATCTCGTCAGTCCGTACCTGTACCACTGTTATACTGTCGCCACAAAAAGACGAAAGTACAATTCATGCATGCACAGAATCTTCAACCTTTGGCAACAGGACCGCGATTTTGTAGCGATGCCTTTTCCGCTGCCACTCCTTACGCTTCGTCAGTGGTATAAGAGCGGCGCTCCGCCTGCACTATATGGTATCAGCCGGCAGATAACGGTGAATGATAAGGGCGGCATATAGAATCGAGCGGAATGCATCACTATACAAAATCGCCGCGCACGAGTCGACTGCGCTATCATAGCCGAATGACGGCGGTTTTCTTTTTTTTTTTTTTGAAACAGTCACTGTCCTCGTCGGCGGAGACATTGAGGGTGTAGTCGGCGCCGCTTGAACAACTTAAGTTGCGGCGTCTGTGTCGCTAGTTAACACATCAATGAATAAACACTGGACGCGCGGAGCCAACCCGAATGCACTCCCGAATGGCTTGCCGGAGTTCGCTTGCCCGACAGTTTGGGCGCGGTCGGTGCTGGATTAACTAGGCTTCGCAAGTCTCTGTTTCCAGGAGGTGTCAGCAACATGGCCGGCCACCATGCTGCGGCGATGCCAGCAACGTATCAACGCTAAAATATTGCTATTTCCGCTCAAGTCGGCGGTCAAATTAAAACGCAGTCGTGCAGATGGAGTCCGAATTATATAGAATGGCGTACCCTAAGGTGTCCGAAATTTCGGCTGTACTTATACTTCAAATTTATGAGCCAGTGATGGTGCCTCAAGGTAGACCGAATAATCGAGCTTGTTTGAATTGCTGGTGCCAAAATAATTGGTTGACGCCAGTTGTGAATCGGCAAGTTGCTGAACAGAAGCTTCAGCATTACGAGGAAAAACAGACCGTTGAAAAGTACCTGGTTTCGTCTGAATAAATGACTGAGCATTACGAGGGGCTCATCGAGGCTTGCCTGGCTCAGAAAAGCATTGATGACATTGAGTCTGGCCAGGTGTGTCTGACTGATGCTAGAGCCTTGCTGAAAACATAACAAAGTGTCAGCTGTCAATGAAAAAAATCATACGATGTAAAAGGCAACATCTGAGCAACTTCACTCAACTTGAAATAAACTAATTACAGCACAGTGTGTGAACAGGTTTGTTGCCTTCATTTAAATTAAAGGGAAACTCATATATTTAGAGGCAGAGCAACATTGTTTTACAGCAAGCAAACACTTTCTAGAATAATGCTTGTCAATTTTAAGTGTCTGAAATAGCTTAGGACGTGTCCAGCTGCTGGCACTTATTAGCTCCAAAGTGCTCCAAAATCTGAATCTGGATGCTCCAAACTGCTCCAAAATTAAGATTTTGCTGCTCCAAATCTCAGTTCGTCAGTGGCACCACTGCGTTTCACTCTTAAAGGCGAAGCTTAAGCGTCCTCCAATTCTGATGGTGTTCGGCTGTACTTTACCTCTAGGCAACATTGAGGGGAATGTTGAAAACCGAGTCTTTATAAATTTTGGACAAGCGCGTGCCTCGGGGAACAGCAAACAATTAATAAAATAAGAAAAAAAAACTTCTAGGGCCTTCACATTTTAATATAAGATGGCTTAAATTGCACCTGTAAAAATGTCTTCCCAGCAATGCATTCGTATTTAAAAATGAAGCCGACTTTAAGGGGATCAGTGTAAGCTTGGTCTTTGTAAGCTGGCTTTCCCACGTTCTGTGTTGCAGTGAAGCCTACTCAAATCAAAATGTGATACGAACGGAGCCCGATAACGCTATCGTGTCCCAATCTTAGAGGTGAAGCTTAAGCGTCCTTCTAATTTTTTGACAGCGCTCGCAGGGATGAAAATATGATCGCCATAGCATTACCCCATCACGGGCGGCACTTGCATACGAAAGGCTTTGTGAATATCGGCCAAGACATGACATGGTGACGACTAGCGTGTCGCTTGCGGCTTTCTCTTTCGTTTTGGACACGATGTGACGAGCTGCCGCTTGTTCAATGTTCGTTTCAGTTCCTCAGACGTATCGGCGAGGGAAGTTTGCTAGCTTGTTTTACGTACTCTTGATAAGTACCTAGTGGTTAGTCCTACTTTAAAATGTTTGCGAAAGATTCACCATCTACTTTCACTGAGACAGCAGTCCTCTAGTGATAAGACCCTTGGTCAGTAAAAATTATAATTCTGTACGGAATCTCCTATTTTTAACTACATGAGACAGTCGTCACAGAAATGCTCAGTGTAACCACGCCCACATACATGTACATATACGAGCCGCAGCTATCGTCGTATGACTACTTTCATACAGCGCAGAGGGGTGGAGAGCGTTACGCAATCCAGCATGCCCGCCGCACACACGCGCAATTGCCGCCGATTCTCCGGTCACGTGCTTGTACGTCACACCACTCCGCTTCTCCTACTTTCGCTCTCATCCCGCCACTTGCTCCGCCGCGGACATAACCTCCATAATGCTATCGCACTACACTTTGTTACTTTACAGACGGTTAACATCACTAAGGACACCGCAGCGCCTTAAGAGGAAACTTTAACTTGGGGCCAGCTCCGATTTCTCTATTCACATACATGTAAAACGTAGAAATGCTCTCATGAGACAACCGCTGGACCAGTATGAATAAAGTTTCTTGCGTTTGAGAAAGAAAATTAATTTACAGCAATTGCAGACGCAGAATTTTGATTTATGATCTCATATTTCTGACAAGATTTGCCGAAAATGTGCAAGTATATAAAAAAAAATTGAAGCACGAAGTTTACACATCAGTAACTCTGCACCATAAACAGATATCGCAGTTTACTCTAAAGCGGACAAATTTTATATATGAGCTTACAGCTTGCGCGAAATTGTTAGAATGCTTACGAGGGTTTTGCAAAAGTCTTACTAACAAATTTGTGGTATACTTGAGAGCGGTGTAGAATTCATAAGTTTTGTCTGTTTAAATGTCCCTATGGGTGCAGGTTTCAAAATTGTGATATCGTTACTTATTTTACTTAGTTACAGAGTTGAAAAAGCGGTACTTCATTTTTTTGTCAATATTGACGTTTTCAACAATTTGCGTAAAAACAAATTACAGATCCCACGTGCTGTCTGAATTGGTTTAAGCGAAGCTTTCTTTGGTGTTTGCGTAGAACGGTGTTCTTGTTTAACACAATCATTTGTAAGCACAGAGCACACGACCAAGTTGGACACATTTTCGCCGGAAAAGGCTATCTCAACAAAAAGTTGCGGCGCTCGAACATCCGGATCCCACGCACGATGGCGATGGTGTGACGACGACCATATCATGACACTGGAATGACAACGACAGAATGACGACGACCGTATGACGACGACGGTGTTTCTTTGTCACCTGCCACCCCGGGCCGCCTTGGTTCCCATTAGATCCGGTGCCGCTTTGCACTATCCTCGTTACCGGACAATCGTGCTCGAGAGCACTTTCGTATAAATATGAACAAAAAAGAAAGAGACAATCACCACCCAAGCACTTTGTACAGATGGTTAACCAGCGAAGCTGAAACGTGCGGCAACCCGCCGTGGTTGCTTAGTGGCTATGGTGTTGGGCTGCTAAGCACGAGGTCGCGGGATCGCATCCCGGCCACGTAGGCCGCATTTCGACGGGGGCGAAATGCGAAAACATCCGTCTGCTTAGATTTAGGTGCACGTTAAAGAACCCCGGGTGGTCGAAATTTTCCGGAGTCCCCCACTTCGGCGTGCCTCATAATCAGATCGTGGTTTTGGCACGTAAAACCCCATAATTCTTCTGAAACGTGCGGCCCCGGTGTTTATGACTGGGCTAATCCCGATGGTTCATTAAAGTCTTTCTCAATTATTGGTTACGTCTTTGTGTTTCTTAATGAGGGTACACACACGTTCGGCTCAGACGGACCTAACGACGTCATTGACGGTATGCCCGCAGTCCGCCGTTGTCTCATTGCCGTTTGCGATTCTTGAAAATTAAATTGCTTCGAAATTAAATCTGTCCGTCACCTAAGACAATGAATGGCTCATACCCCCTTAAGCAATGGTTCATACCCCGGTAAACGCGGCTTCTCCATTACGACGACAAAAGAGAAGTGAAATTCTACGCGGAATGATGAACAGCAACGGAGCCAGCTGTGGAAGAAGACGACGACGCTCGAGCCATTGCTGACGATGCCAGTTTTCAACGTACAGGCGAGAGACGGACGAATCGGCTAGCCACATACAGCTTCGCTGTAATCTATTCGCCGAGATACCTTCCAACAAGGCAGTCAGCAGCCGCACCAAGTCCGAGAAGGTAATCAAGGAAAGCCGCGAGGTAAAGCATCAGCTGCAGTAACATCCTAATGTAGCCTATATAATCTACATTGTGAGGAATATGGGCGTCCGTAAGCAGCAGCCGTAAACTTCGCTTATGCAGACATGGAAATGCAGGAGGACGTTACCGCTGGGAATTCTCAAAGCTGTGAACCACTGTTACGAAATGTGGCGCAGAAGATTCCATCCTATCTTGCACAGTGCTCATTGCTGCTCGATTTTCACCTGTAGTATTTGTCAAAAGCAAATATCCGGAAAACATAGAGAACGCAAGTAATTTGCGGTGCTTATTAAGTTTACTAATTTAAGGAGCCGAAGGTGCAGGACACAACTGGCTACTCCTCTCCCGCTATGTCGCTCTTACCAAGCCATATGCCGAACGCCAAGTCTTGATCGCCAGATACCAAGTCTTGATCTCTATAATTCTGAAGAATTTATAACTGGGCGCAACACGAATTGCAGAGAAAGCAGCGCCGAAGGCGCAACACGAAGGGTGGAGAGAGAGAGGGGGAGAGAGGGAGGGGGGAGAGAGGGATAAACACTTTATTTAAAATCAATCATAGAGTCGGTGGAGGCCCTCAGTCCAAGGTCTCACTTGTACAGTTCTTCAACGCAGCGTTGACGAACTCCAGCAGATACGCCTGTGCCGGCAAGGAGGTGGCCTGAAGAAGGAAGAAGGGGGAGATACAGAGAGGTAAGGGGCAGTGCCACAGAATGTTCTGTGGCACTGCGGCCGACGTCTGGTTCTTTGACGCCACGGAAGGGTGAAGAACAACAATACAACAGGCCCTTTCATCCCGCATGGTGGACCTTGCAGAGTAAGCTGAATTTTACAAGCGAAGCTTGTCTATGTCTAGCCTGAACGTCCGTGTCTGTTAGCAGAAACTATCATCATCAGCAATGGCTCGAGCGTCGTCGTCTTCTTCCACAGCTGACACGTTGGCGCGAACGCGCATGTGTCATTGCTCCCGCGTTCGTCGTTGTCGTCTTCTTTCACAGCTGGCTCCGTTGCCGCTCATGATTACAACGTAATATTTCACTCCTCTTCTGTCGTCGTAATGGAGAGGCCGCGTTTACGGGGGTATGAGCCATTCATTGTCTTACGTGACGAACTGATTTAATTTTGAAGCAATTAAAATTTGAAGAATCGCAAGCGGCAATGGCGGGCGGATGCTGCTAACCACGCCACCGAGCAAACTCGAGACATCGAACGCAAGCGTTTCTGGTTCGACAGCAACTTGTCCCTCATCATTGTGATCCGCTCCGACGAACAGCGACACAATACCTTGGAAGTGTTGAATGAAAATTACGCTACTAGTGAAGAAGACCGTGGTGAACTTATAATTTGCGATACGTGTAAGGAATCTTTAATCAAGAGAAAACTGCCTGCGTTCAGCACTGTGAACGGGTACGTATATACCCTGCATTTGTTGTGATGGTGATAAGCTTCGCTTATCGTCCATCTTCACGGAGTGGAAGGGCCGACGAATTTTTACTCAACATTAAAACGTGTTGAATCACAAGAAATGACCTACTCGACCTTAGAAACGCGCCATAGCGCCACAGTACGATGAGAAACGTACGCGCGACGAATTTCGCAACTTCACGACTTCACGACTTCATGACGGGTGCAAATAAAGTGCTTTCTTTCTCTCTCTCTCTCTCTCTCTCTCTCGCAACTTCAACTCTTCATCGTGAGCTATACGAGATGCGCGCGCTCCCATTTTACAAGTAAATTGTTGCTATGCGACGCGGATAACGCCCCAAGCGTCTCAATGCGCTGGCTTGCACGAGGGAAATTCGTCGTCGTCGTCGTCGTCGCCGTCTGCAGCAGCAGCCGCTGCCGCCCACTCCAGGACGATGGCGATATCCCAGCGATCTCCTACTTCCCCTGTCTTCCAACGTGCGCTTGCAAATCCCCTAATTTCATAATACCACCTAATTTTCTGCCAGCCCCGACTGCGTTTCACTTCCCTTGGCACCCATTCTGTAACTCTAATGGTCCACCGGTTATCTGCCCTACGCATTCCATCTAGAGAAGATGGGACTCTTGTTGTCGTAGTGTGTGAAAGCTACGTTCGTGTTGCGCACGCGCAGCCAGCGTGTTGTGCTCTGGTCGTAATGCTACACGTCAGAAATGGTGGAAATATATTGTGTGTGAGGTGAGGCATTTGACGCTTCACGCGGTCACTCCACTGAGTTGTCCACCACCTCGAGCGCGCGATAATAATGCAGTAAAGCTACGTTCACACCGAAAGCGAAGCGGCCAAGCGGCCAAGCGGATTTTCAAAGCGGCGAGGCGGCGAGCGCGCGTGGCTGTTCAGACCGGCCGGGTTGTCTGGCTGCCCGCGCCGCCGGGGAGGCGGAGCATCTCGCAATTTCATGGACGTTCCGCCACCTCGCACTTACCAGTCACACCCAAATCCTGCGCAGTCTTCTTGCATAGCTCGTTCCTATTGTCGAAAAAAGCCTTTGGTTACATTTGTCGTACAGGACCGGTTACTGCTTGATTGTGTCCACCAGCAGTTCCACAGGGAACACATCCGGTTCAGACATGGTGGACGCCATTTTCATTCTATCGGCCGGATGTTTACATTCGTTCACCAGGGCTTCCGCTGTCTCGGGCTCTGATTGGCTGCAGCCAAAGCGGCCAACTTTTCCACGCGGAAAAAATCGGTCCGTGCGTGATCCTTAATATGTGAGATCTTTAATATTCTTTCTTTCACCGTGGGACTATGTCTTAGGCAACTCCTTGTGCCAACCATACAACTTTTAACGCAGACGTTTGAAAACATTTATTCGCTCGCCATCTCTCTGCACCATACTGTCTATAGGGTGAGCAAGGGCCCAAGCGCGGTTCGGAAGACGTCTCGCGGACAAGGATCAATACAAGAGCGATCCGCCTACCGAAGCATATCGGTCACAATCGACGCTCCTTTGCACGGCCGGAGTGCGCCCGCGGAAACTATGTTTATGCAATGTGCTATAAATGTGTGTACTGAGCGTCCGTTCTTGAGTATGCGCCTCAGATTCGATTACGACGCGCGCGCCGAGAAACAGGAGGCCCGGCGTGCATTCACAGCGCGGTCATCTTTTGTTCAAGGAGGAAATTACTTCATGCGGCCCATCGCGAACTGCTAGTCGTATCTTTCGGCGGAGGCCACAGGCCGCGCCGGGAGCCCTCCCCGCGCGCTCCCCGACGCCGGTGCGGAACAACGCCCTGTTTATCGCCCGGAAGGCGCGAAGTTGCGTCCGTGTTAGCGGCGGAAGAACTGCCAGTCACCAAGGGAGGGTCCTGTGCGGCTGAGGCGCGTGTTCAAAGAGTAACACGCTTCTCCGATTAGACGGCATACTCCTAATCATAATGGCAACATAAATGGTTTACTATATACATGGTGTACAACACCCGTCAACATTTCATGGTTAAACAGGGTTTCCCAGCTAACGTTAACCGAGCTGCTAAAAAAAAGAAAAATATAAAGAAAACTTGTACAATTAACGTACGATCAAGTGACCCTACGGTGTTCGTTCATCAGTCCCCTTCCGCCACCGTGATATATTTTCGTTTACTAATTACCTGGCTAATTAGAGAGGACTAATCAAACATTTTGGAATTTCTCATTTTCATTTTTTTTTTCAGACATCCCATTCAGTCGTTTTCTGCGCGCTATGTACTGCGCAATTATTTTTTTCCGCGCTTCGCGCATAGCGCGCGAAATAAGAAATGTGCCTGGTGATTACGCGCTGAGTGCCGCGACACTATAGTAGACGCAAAAGATATTTGAAGGGCTAACACCACTCATTGCATGACTCGGCAACATTCTCGAAGTGGTAAGATGTCTGTGTTGGCGTTATCTTCCGCTGATCACGATCGGCGCGTTCCGCATGAAGATCGAAGGCTATGCAATGAGTTGGCCGAGTCAGGCACGGAGCGCAGTCTGTTCCTTCAAATAACTTTTGGGGACGCTTGTGTCACGGCGCGCAGGCGCGTAATCTCATGGCACTTTTCGTATTTGGCGCGCTGCGAGTAAAGGTATGTTCAGACTGCGGTCGTAACGTTAGCAAAGCGCGCATCTGTCATGAAGACCGTATCGCGCGTTACAAGCGTTAAGATCGTTAACAATGCTGGTCGTTCACATTGTCAGTTGCATACGTTACGCGTCTTAAGACCGGCCAATCAAAACGTGAGCTGGCCAGTTGCGTCTCAGTGGATTTCCACATGGCGCCTGTAAACAGACTACGCACACAACTACGCACAATACTCGAACTACGCACACAAGCTGCTACGCAAACACGCAGCCATGTCCGTTGGGCCGTTGCTCTAACTGGGGATGCCGGTAGTCGCGTCACCGGAAATTTAAAACCGAAACTGCGGCGCTTATTGGCCACGCCGTAACTGTCGTATCTGTGTTAAACGTAAAAGTAGCGGGCCTTCCAACAATTACGCTCGCGCGCGTGACGACTGTTGCGCTCTTAACGCTTCCTACGACTGTAGTCTGAACAACTTAGTTGCGCTTTTTGCGTTTGCGCTTCCGTTTCTTGCGAAATATCTGCACATTACGTGCGTAGTCTACAAAATCGCGGCCCAGGACCGCGATTTTCTAGCGATGCCTTATGACTTATTTTAGAATAGTCTTATCATCCACCGCTCACGGCCGGCTGATCCCGTTGATAACGCGAGCGGACCGTCGCTACAACCACTGACAAAGCGCGATAAGCGCGAAAAGGCATTATTACCGGAACGGCATCGCTACAAAATACCGGCGCAGAATTAAAGTTTCCTCTTCATGCCATATGCACGAACAAAAGCGAACATTCCTTAGTATGTCAGATACACATTGTGCGTGTGAAGGCGACATAAATTCAACGCAAAAATTGCATTTAAGTGGGTGCCTACCCACTGTGATCTTCAAAAAAAAAAAAAGAAATATGTCGTCGAGCATGCGCTCGGCTCATGATAGAAACAAAACCTTTCTCGCATGTGTAAGCGCTGCATGCAAGACAATGTATCGTGTGTCTGTTCACGTGTCGAAATACGTCAATTTTGAACACAACGAGCAGATGCCTGTTCTATGTTTCAGACTGGTCGAAAAAATACTTCAATAGTCCGTTAATTGTCTGCAGTCATTCTGCAGGAAGTGCGTCATTGCGTCTCAGCATTTCGTTCAATGTTTTCGGAGTAGAACAGGCAGACCTGGGAATGCGGCATGCTCTTGGGCTGAATCTGAAAAAGATATTGGATACCTTGTAATGAAGTGCAATAATCATGAAATAAAAAAACAACAACAACAAAGCGCTAAATGACAAATTGGACGCTCCAGACAGAACGCCGCTGTAGTCTATGATAAGCGTTTGGGACGTTGCGTGCGAAGTGCTCTACGATAACATATGCAGTGATTATCTGCATATGGGAATGAGGGCGAGTCTTGCCGTCAAGGGCCTGTTCTTGCCTACAACGCTACTTTGGTGATGTGCACCACGCTAATCCGAATTGGGCCCGAGCAGCGCTTGAACGTGCTCTAAGAGCGGCTGCCTTCTTCTCGTTAAAGTTGCCGTTGACTACACATTTGTGTTAATACGAATAGTTGTTGCCGAAGAATCGTCGCGGTTGTGTGTTTAGTCAGGTTCAAGGTATATCGAAGCACCATTACGGGGACAAAGACAAAAAACATACACAAGAGCACTAGCGCTGTATACTGTCCTCGTCCCATCGCGCTGCTTCAATATCCCTTCAACATGAATCGACACGCCATATTCAAGTTGCGGTCACGTTATGTTTCGTGGGAGGCGCCGTAGCTGGAGGCTCTCGAGTGCGCTCCTAAACTTCACACAATGAAGATGGAAAAAAAAAAACTGTTACCTCGTTCTTGGTCCGGCCGCTAAGGGTCACTGTAATCTTTGTAGTTGTAAAGATGACTGTTTCCTCTTATGTATCATGACCCTGATTGCGCATCTACTGCTCCTCGAGAGGAAATGATTTTTTACTGCGAAGCTGTTAGCCTTTAGTTGTCGGCATTTTTTGTGTCCGCGTCAGTCAGCAAAAATGTGGGCGGATCCCGGCGACAGTGCAGGGCCCCGAGCAGTGGCTCATATACCCCGTAAATCAGAGGCTTCAAGCAGTCAGCAAAGTGAAGCGAACAGTGCATACATTCTTTGGAATCACACATACAGCATACAGAACAACATACGTTTCAATAAAGAACACTCACAAAACGATTATCCGAACCACATAATTGATGATAAGGCGCCGTGTATGGGAGTCCCCCTGACAGTTTTTAACTTTGGGACTCCCTGTGTATGTACTAATTATGTATGCACTTCTCTGTAAAACTGACATCGTTGATGAATAAACTTGAAACTTGAAACATGACAGACCTGGCACGCAACGCTATATACTGAAAGACTTGCAAAACTTGGTACTCGATGATAAGTACTGAGAGTTGCTTGGTCGCATAAAAAATTGGGACCCTCTGTTAGGTGTAACGTCGGTTGTGGCGCTATGAGATTCGCGTTGTTAACGATTCTCCGCAGATGCTGCATTGCTTTGGTGCAGGCTGTGTTATAAAAAAATACTGCCGTGTTGTCGAGTTGACTTTAGAACCCGGTTTCATTTCCAACTGCCCGCACAATTCTAGAAGAGCCATAATAGTCTAGTCTCCACACTCTTGGCGTCCAGCATCTCAGGGTAGGCCATCTGTTCTGAATATTTATTTTGAAATCGAATTGCTCTCAGACAGCTCCTTTTTAAGCGAAGCTTTGTAGGCTCACAAGTGTCGGCGGTAATGGTGGTGGTGGCGGCGGCGGTGTCACGCTGAAAAGTGGGCCGATCCTGGCGATAGTGCAGAAGAGGTCCCAGCTCAATAGCACATACCAGGGACAAAAAAGCAAGAGAGAGAGAGAGAGAGAAAGAGAGAGAGAGAAAAATAGATAAATAAGGAGAGAGGGAAAGACAGATAGGGAGAAAGAGAGAAAGAGAGAAAGGAAGTCACCACGAAGGTCAGAGGAAGAAAGAGTGAGAAAAAGTGAGAAAGAAAGGAATAGAGAGCGAAGGAAAGATAGATAGAGAGAGAGAGAGAAAGAGAGGAGAAAGAAAGAAATAAAGTCTTGTTTCTGGGGTTTTACGTGCCAAAACCAGTTCTGATTATGAGGCACGCCGTAGTGGAGGGATCCGGTATAATTTTGACCACCTGGGGTTCTTTAACGTGCACTAACACACAAGCACACGGGCGTTTTCGCATTTCGCCTCCATCGAAATGCGGCCGCTGCGGCCGGGATTCGATCCCGCGATCTCGTGCCCAGCAGCCCTTAGCTGACTGAGCCACTGCGGCGGGTAAAGAAAGAAAGTCACCATGAAGGTGAGAGAAGGAAAGAGAGAGAGAGAATAGAAGAAAGACATAGAAGGTGAGAGAAAGAGAAGGTGAGAGAGGAAGAAAGAAATAAAGAGAGAGAAAGGAAGATAAAAAGAAAAAAAAAGAGAGAGAAAGAAAGATAGAAAGAGAGAAAGAAAGAAAATCACCACGAATGTCAGATACACACGCGACAAGCTTCGCTCACCCCCCTTTTCTCGACAGGGGAAGGGCTGGTGAATTTTTTTTTCGTCGTTTCTTACTTCGACCCCAGGAGCCCACGTCTCTGCTGAAATATTTACAACTGAATGGGGCTTAGTGAAAGTACAGAGATTTACCTTTCTTGCTGCTTTAAAGTGAAACGTTAAGCTTTTCCTCCACGACGGCAGTATGCAAAGGAGGTGACTTTGGCGACCGAAAAACATTGCGTCTTGTAGGTAGGTTGAGTTAGCTGGGAGATCTGGTGGAAAGGTTGAAAATGGTTGCTTTATGCTATTCAGTTTCTCTTTTTAATTACACGAGGAGGAGGAGGAGAAAGAAGAAAGGAAAGGGAGCTACCCCATACGGGGCTAACATATGGGGCAGAAACTTGGAGGTTAACAAAGAAGCTCGAGAACAAGTTAAGGACCGCACAAAGAGCGATGGAACGAAAAATGTTAGGCCTAACGTTAAGAGACAGGAAGAGAGCGGTGTGGATCAGAGAACAAACGGGGATAGCCGATATTCTAGTTGACATTAAGCGGAAGAAATGGAGCTGGGCAGGCCATGTAATGCGTAGGAGGGATAACCGGTGGACCGTTAGAGTTACAGAATGGATAACAAGAGAAGGGAAGCGCAGTCGAGGTCGGCAGAAAACCAGATGGAATGATGAAGTTAGGAAATTTGCAGGTGCAAGTTGGAATACGCTAGCGCAAGACAGGGGTAATTGGAGATCGCAGGGAGAGGCCTTCGTCCTGCCCTGGACATAAAATATAGGCTGATGATGATGATGATGATGATGGCGGGGGAAGGGGTTTAGAGGGATTACACGAGAGTACCATTAATTCCATGCCGGATGCAACGCACACTAGACTTCGGGAGTTTGGCCTATCAGGTGTTATAATGAATAAAATGAAAGTGATGAAATTGGGAAATTTGCAGGCATAAGATGCAGTCAGCTGGTGCAAGACAGGGGTAATTGCAGGTAGCTGGGAGAGAGGGGCCCTCGTCCTGCCGTAGATAAATAGGTGGATGATGATGATGATGACGACGACGATGACGAATCTCCGGCTATTGGCCATCACCACAGCCTTCGGCAGCTTACGGCGTCTATTGGTAACATAGGTGCGTGGGGGGGGGGGGGGGGGGGGGTGCCTCAACACCGGGAAATGAAAAAATACTGATGCCACTGATATAATTGCATATTTGCAATTGGTTATCACAGAATCTTGTATCCATGTTATTTGCAGCTCTAAGCGCCTTATTCTGTCTTTTTAGCTGTTTCTTACCATGTCCTTTGCCATGTTTTTACATTATTTATTTTCACGTGAAACAGCCCCCCTTGTGTAATGCCTTCGGGTCCTTAAGGAGAAAATAAATTAAATAAAATGAAATACCCGAGAGAAGTTTACTGAATAAAGGTGCGAATATTTCGCAATTGCAGTTTGTACTAGGTCACGCAGACAGGCGCTTTTTTTGCGAATGCACGTTTCTTTTTTTTTTTTTTTCACTTCGCGAAGCAGAGAAGCCCGAGGTGCATTTCCACAATGTTGTTTACGCGTCGCCGCATCGACTGCAGTGCTTTAATGCGTATTACAGTTGTTCTGGTACTTGTGGAAAAACAATGACATGCTTCAATTTCTTGTCGTTAATCTGACCTTGGAGCATCTCGTGCAGTTGCACAATTACAATGTTCATAATCATCCGCTATGGTTCTGACGAATCTCACGAAGAAATAGACGAACCTAATGAAAACTCCGGCATTCGAATACACCGCGCTCATTTACGTCTCGTTTTTGCAGGATGAGCAAATAGGTCCCATGAGTGAGCTTCGGCAGTCGCTCTGATGCCTTTGAATACATTTCAACCAATTTTACTTTTCAGATTAGGCGCGTATTTCGATTTCGTATCAGCATAATTTCATCATAATTCTATTTCGCAAAGAGGATGCGGTGGGCTCATCTATAGAGCGTCAGCAGTTACAGCGTTTCACTGACGCGTTGCCTGTGGCACGAAATGTATTTCGAAAAAGAAAGAATAAATGCAGACGAAAGGAGGGAGGAGAGAGGATGTGTTTTAACGATATCTCCGGAACAATGAGCCCGGATATTATAGGTTGACACACAAGTAAATATGTACACACCACCTATGCTACATGTTTCTTCTTCACTTCGCGTGTTGTTCAGCCTTGCAAATAGCGGATGAACTAGGCAGCAGTCAGGATGCTATGTTTAGGAACTGCGTATTCTGCCGACTCAAGCAGGTACAGGGCGGTAAACCGAGCGTACGCGATCTACAGCGCGTTCGCACCTCTCACAGCGTGCACGCAATGCCCTTCGGTCGAACGCACGTACAGAGCGGGCAGGCTGTCCGTCACAGACGGCACGGCAACGCCACGTGGGTCGCGAAGAGCAGCTATCAGAGGACACCTCGGATAAGGACCAATTCCCGTTTGCACAAGCGCGTCCTCGGGCTCGTGCATCGACCTCTATGCAAATCACGAATGGGGCGCGAGGGCGGCCGACAGAGATAACAACCCTCTCAACGGCGACTCCGGCCACTTGCGCTCGCACCGCTCGTAAAAGTTTTCTAGTGCTGTGCCAAAAAAAAAAAAGTATGGGAAGAAACATGGGAGAGAGAGAGAGAGAGAGTGAAAGAAGAAAAGAAAGAAACTGGTCTGGCCGTAACTGAAACAGTAATCCCAGAGCACTTACAACGGCGTCTCGAGGTTCAAGGCTTAGCGATTATAGAATCCGGCGGTATATAGGCTGATTCCGCGGTGGCGTGCTTTCTCGAGGACGAACGCGGTGACCACTGCTGTCATTTATCTTATCATGCAAAGTGATGCTGGTGAGAATGTGGTTCAGACGGTAACAGGGTACGCTATGCGCGAATCGCGCTGCAGAAGGATAAAGAAACAAAAATTTCCGTTTTATTTCAATATTTACACCGTTCTCAAGCTAACAGCTATGTGAGAAATGTTTTGCACTTTTAGAGGAACGTTTGTTTATTCTTATCAGCTTTCAAAGAAAATAAATTATAAAGGGCCACAGAACTAGAACCTCGACATCAAAGTTCACAGAGGCAGCTGCATCCCGCTTGTCTTTTGTGGCGATGTCTTGTTCTGGCTTGTTGCTGAGGGTTGCCACTGTGATTACCTTGTTGCTATGGAAACGTTATCTTAGCTCGAAGCCAGGCGAGGAACCAGCTTCCATTGTGAACAATACACCGATGCTCCACTTCGGGGGCCCGATCACCTTTCTTTTTTTCTTTTTCATAAGTACCCGTAGCAATGCATCTATCTGGCTTAACTATAATGTGTCCTCATTGTTCACTGTACTATGGTCGCATTGTTAACGAAACGCATACGTTTGCTCCCATTAAAATCACTTGAGTCCCATTACCTCTGAAGAGCACGTTGTTAGCCCTTTCATATCAATTTTACTGCGAAAATACTGCCCGCAATATCGAACGTGGAACCCAGCCTTGCAGTAACGACAATATAATGTATAAAAAGAGAAAATAAAGCTCCGTTAAATGATCACTCTAGTTAGAGCCATATTTGTTCGTGGATGTGGCGTTTCCCGGCGGGGACGTGGCCACGGCAGACGTGGTGCACCAGGAGCAGCCACTGCGTTTGGCGCATGTTTTTCGGGGTGCCAGTTGACCCAGGTGTAAGACATAGATGGGGCGGATATTGGCGCGTGTGATAATATGGGGTGAGTTGAGGGCTCAGGGACATTCTCAGTATGTGTGTACTGCGATAGGTTGCTGCCCGCAGTCGTGACAGATGGGGTGGCCTGATCTGCGCTCAATGTGACGGATGATTGCATCATTATTGAGAGTGAGGGTTCGAGAAGTCGACTGAGAGATGCATTGGCGCGTGAAAAGAGCCATGAGAGATATATATTAAAAGAAATCTGAGGAAGAGAGGTTAACCAGAGTAACTGTCCAGTTGGCTGCTCTGAACTGGGGGAAAGGGAAAGAGTAGAACATATGAGAAAAGAAGAGAAGATCTGAAAAGACTGCCCGTACAAGCACGAGATAGGCGACTGACAAAGACTACGGTCTTCCATACAGCCCCGACGGTTAAAAAGCAAATCGAACACAGTAGTCCTTTCGAAGCAAGTCTGTTCGACGTCGGCTCTGTCCAGGGTCTTAGAATTCCGCTTTCTATAAGGGAACGGCTCGGTTGTCAAGTTCGTCGAGCGTGGTACAAAGCATTATTATTTGTGCACGGAACCGAGAACATCCAATCAGAAGGTGCGCAATCGTCTTTTTTCGCCCACAAACTTCACATTCGGGATTTTTTGTCATTCCGATGAGGAAGCAGTAGACATTTGTGAATACCGCTCGTAGCCGTAGACGACATATCAGATCTACGTCACGCCGTGGTAAGCCGTGTAGAAGGCTGAGCTTTGGGTGGGGATCCAGGATACAAAGCAGCTGGGCCGGTATCTACAAAGAAGTTCTTACGATAGAACAGTTCGTAAAAGCAGATGCGAGCCACTCGTGACGTCAGGCATATTATTAGCGAAGGCGGCCGGCAAGTGGCCTATTGGAGACACTGTAGTTCTCAAAAACCTTCGCAACCTTCCCTATTTTTTTTCTCATTGCCTTGCTTTTTTTTCTCCGTTGTTCTTTCGGTATTTGATTTCCCCTTACCCTTCCCCCAGTGCAGGGCAGCAAACGAGAATTTTGTCCGGTTAACATCCCTGCCTTTCCCATCCCAATTATCTTTCTCTCTCTCTCGTCCAATGACAAAAAGCACTCCCGAGCAAAAAGCTTCGTGAATTCGGACCCTGGTTTGTAAAGTCCACCGAATCCATTAGGCAAGGGGAAGCTCGAGCACAGGCGCGCGGAGGTTTCTCCTTGCATCCGCTCTTGACACTAGGATAGCAACGCAGTCGACACTGTCGAGGGAAGATCAAGCAGCTGCATCTGCTTGGTCATGGTATGACACCGCAGTCTGCCCGATGGTATGAGGGTGTCGAGAGAAGCTTCCGGGATTCGGAAATACCACTTTCTCTAGAATTCATTATCACTACTATTAGTGCTTAACCACTACTACAAATTTTGAAGGAACATTTAAACAATCTCCATGCAACTACCCGAAGCCACCACGGAAATTGTGTGCCTGAACTAACAATGTGGCACGGCCTATACCGATGGGCATATAGACACGTTGAAAGCTGAAATAACGCATTATACCTATCGCTGTTAAAGAAAACACAATGGTTCAGAAAACGAGAGTTGCATAATTAAAACCTCGAGACCTATTAACCTTAGCTTGACCACAGGTCTAGGATGTCAGTCAAGATCATGCTAGTGGAGCCTAATACAACGCTCACCAGAGGAAAGAGCATAGCGAAACCAAATACGAACATTTCTGGAGGACTGATCAGCCTCATTTTAATAATTTATTCAAAGCTAAACATTCGGCAGATATCTGTTTGGTTGGGAACAATTGAATTCAATTATCGCAGCAGTCGAGGACGGTATATATAATCTGGAAATTGGTGTCCATCAATAGGAATTGCAATAGCAGCAGGAATTCTGTCCAAGATACCGACCCGCCAAAACAAAAACCTACCAGACGACGGTGTGAATGCTCTACAAGACTTGAAGAAGGACAAAGGCATCGTTGTCCTTCCAGACGACCAAGGAAACAACACTGTTATGTATTGAGCTGACTACGAGAAGAAAGCAGAAGATCTTCTTAACGGAGAGAGAGAGAGAATAAACTTTAATCGAAAGAGCACGCGAGCGTAGGTAGCTCCTCCACTCTACAGTGGGTGGTCCCCTCAGTCCAGGAGTCCAGTGGCCTTAGCTGCCCTTCTCCCTCGGTTGACCAGGTTGAGCTGGTCCATCGAGTCGGAGCTGGACAGCGCTGCCTCCCATTGCCGTGTGGTAAGGTGTGTTATGGGTATGAGCTGTGGTGTGTTTGCGCAAGCCCATACCATGTGGTAAAGCGTTGCACATTGATCGCAGTGTGGACATTTATAGGAATACAGCGCAGGGTGTATGGCGTGGTAAAGACTCAAATGTGGATATGTGTTTGTTTGCAGTTTTCGCCATATTACGGGTTCCTCTCGCGTCAGAGCATTATGCGGTGGGGGTAGTGTTCTTCGTGAAAGGCGATAGTGTTGTAGGATGTGCGTGTAGGTTAATGGTATGGGCTCGGTTGGAACTGCTCGGCGCGGTCATCTCGCGGCTCCCGGTGTGCATGCGCTCGGGCGTAGGCGTGTGCCTGCTGATTGCCGCGTAAGGACTCATGCCCCGTAGTCCACACGATTTGTATGTATGGTGGCAGCTGGTGCGCTCCATTCAGAATGGGTTGTGCGGCCCTGGAAATTTTGGCCCTGGAATAATTTCTGCATGCCGTCTGAGAGTCCGTCAGAACTATGACGCAATCCCAGTGAGGTCTCGTCGTGATGGCTAACGCTATCGCTAGTTCCTCTGCCTCCGCAGCGCTCACTCTGGAAACCGACGGCGCATTTATTTCGGTCCCATGATTATCGACTACACTGGTGACGAATGCGGTGCTTCTTGCGGTGCTGGCCGCGTCTACGTACAAGACATTGGGGTGGTTTCCATACTTTCTCGCGAGCGCCTGTGTTCGGGCTTGTCTCCGTCCGATGTGGAAGTTTGGGTGCATGTTCCTGGGAATCGGTGAGACGTGCATAGTTCCTTGTATTCGCGTTGGGATTTTGGTCAGTGCGCTGGTCTTCCGTACGGAATATCCAAGACGCTCCAAGACACAGCGCCCCGCTATTGTGCGTAGTAGTCTTTCCTTCTGGCTTACCAGGTGGGCCTCTATGATTTCCCGTGCATTGTTGTACACCTACGCCTTGCGTATCAGCCGGTCGAGTACCTCCACTTCCGCGTTACTGAAATTTAAATATGGTGCCGAGTACGCAATGCGGCTCACAATCAGAGCCTGCACTAGTCGTATAAGGTCCTGTTCCCTGAGTCCCTTCTTCCTGCTGGTAATTCGTTGAATCATGCGCAAGATCTGCGTGGTCGTGTGTTGTAGCTTCTGTATGGCATATCCTCCACCCCCGTGCTTTTGTAAGCGTAAGCCGAGGATCCGAAGTTTGTCTACCTTGGTAATTTCTCTAAGACCTATTCGCAGGTGGATGGTTGGTGCCGGGGCTGTTGATCGTCCTCGTGAGCGCTTCTCGATTATGAGGAGCTCCGACTTCTCCGGCGCGCATTGCAGTCTGCATGTCTCCGCGTAGCTTGCTACGACGTCTACTGCTTCCTGTAATGTCTCTTGTTGCTCTCCTATGGACCCTCCGACCGTCCACACACCAAGATCAAGAAAGATCCAACGTCGAAAACCCTACCCCAGATGAACAAAATTCGCTCTGAAATTTTCAAGAAACATCCAGAATTCAAAGCCCTTTACTTAAGGTTGATATGCAGAAACGGCTCCGCCCCAAGCTTCTACGGCTTCCCAAAGATCCATAAGACAGGAATTCCTCTATGGCCCATAGTAGATTTTACGTGTTCCACCCTACGAGCCCTGTCCAGCCTATCTTCATAAGATACTCTCTCCTCCCACCGGAAAAACGGTAACGTACATTCGCCATTCAGAACACTTCGTGGCAATGGCGTCCGATGTAACATTTCGTGGCGTCCGATGTAAGTTCTGATGAAAACGACTGCATGGTGTCCTTTGATGTGGTTTCGCTGTTCACTGGTGTGTCTGTGCCCCTCGCGCTTTCTGTGACACGCTGTGCGCTCGAACGTGACCCCACACTGAAAGACTGCACTTCCCTTTCTATTAATCACATCTGTCGGTTATTGAAATTCTGCCTTTCAAGCACTTACTCCTCTTTCAACAAGCAGTTCTACAAACAGACTAGTAGAACTGCTATAGGTGCCTCAAACTCGGTAACAGTCACCACACTCGCCATGGAGGACATCGAAAAGCGGGCGCTTTGCACTTTCACTGTAGTCAGTAGATTTTGCATTTCAATTTTGTGCGCAAGTAATGTCCGCTTCTCCGAGTAGATCGGCTCATGAACTGGAATTGTGGTATACCTGCAGCCACAGGTAACCTATAAAAAGTTTTGAAAGTGTTCGCTGAAACACCCGGTATATAAGAAGCCAACAATTAATGGCACCAAGGACAGCATTGGGGATATTATCTGCAGTTCTTATATATATATATATATATATATATATATATATATATATATATGTATATTGCCACGAGACAGTAAAGAGGCTGCTACTGTCGGTCGGACGAAGACGACGGCGACGAAGTGTCCAGAGGCGCGGTGACGGGCTCGATCTCATACGTAACGTCGGTGAATTGACGTAGCTCCCTGTAAGGACCATCGTAGCGGGACAATAGCTTTTCGGAGAGACTGATGCGGCGGGACGGAGACCACAGTAGCACGAGGGCGCCTGGGGAGTAAGAAACGTCTCTGTGGCGACTATCACACAGGGCTTTTTGGGAAGCCTGAGACACTGTGAGCCGTTCACGAGCGATCTGGCGAGCTTTGTCAGCGCGCGCTATGGCGTCGCGAAAGTACGTGGTGGTTGAGCTGACAGGAAGTAGATTATTGAGAGGCAGAGAAGGTTCGCGTCCATACAGGAGATAAAACGGGGAGTAGCCAGTAGTGTCATGTCGGGACGAGTTGTAGGCGAAAGTAACCTATGGCAAAGTAGCGTCCCAATCACGGTGATCGGCGGAGACGTACATTGAAAGCATATCGGTCAGAGTTCGGTTCAGGCGCTCTGTGAGTCCATGCGATTGCGGGTGATAAGCAGTTGTGAGCTTGTGGTGGGCAGAACAGGAACGAAGGATGTCATCGATGACGCGAGACAAAAAGTATCGGCCTTGATCGGTCAGAAGCTGTCGAGGAGTACCATGATGCAGGATGATGTCATGAAGGAGAAAGTCGGCGATATCCGTAACGCAGCTGGTTGGGAGGGCACGGGTAATGGCGTATCGCGTCGCGTAGTCGGTCGCGACGGCGACCCACTTGTTGCCTGATGTCGAGGTTGGAAAGGGACCAAGAAGGTCGACCCCAACACGAAAGAACGGTTCGGCGGGAATGTCTATAGGATGAAGCAGACCGGCAGGTAACATAGCTGGCCTCTTGCGGTGCTGGCATTTGTCGCAGCTAGCGACATATCGTTGGACGGAGCGATAGAGACCAGGCCAGAAGAAACGGCGCCTGACGCGATCATAAGTGCGGGTGACACCAAGGTGACCAGCAGTGGGCTCATCGTGAAGCTGGCGAAGGACATCTGACTGCAGATGGGCAGGCACGACAAGGGCGCTGTCTACGCCTCCGCCCTCCGCTATCGTGCACGTTGCGAGACTTAAGCCGTACGTAACTGGACCCTCTGGTCAGTCGTAGCAAGCATCGGGTTGGCGCTCTCGCCCCGGGGGGGGGGGGGGGGGATGCCACCACACAGTGAAGGGGCTGATACTGTCGGTTGGACGAAGACGACGGCGACGAAGTGGCCAGAGGTGCGCGACAGCCTTGCATCGGTCGCCGCTGCTTGTCCAAACCTTGGATATAGCAATACTCCCTAAATAAACGTTATCCCCGTAACAATATATATATATATATATATATATATATATATATATAATTTAATTAATAAGTACAAGTAATTTTCCCTATGCGGTCCTTGGTGTCTTTGTTGGTTGGCTTCTTATGATATGACTAATGAACATCGGGCCCCTCGGTTTCCTTATTTCTCGTTCATTACATAGCGAGGGTCTGGAATCCGGCAGCATTGATTACTTCAGGTAGCATGTGAAGGTTTATTGACAGTTGCCTTCAGCCAAAAAGTTCACGTTCACATGACGCCTGCGGCAGAAAAGGGTGTTCCATATCCACCGCCAAGGCTTGTGAGTGATGGCACTGGTTAACACTCCCGGGTTAGTTCTACGTAGTAGATAATCAAAAGTACCTCAGAAACTGGATGGGAAAACGGCGCCGCGGTCGCTCAATTGGCAAGACCATCGCACGCGTAATACGAAGACGTGGGTTCGAGCCCCACCTTGTGGCCAGTTGTTTTTTCATGCATTTTCATTTCCATTAATTTATCATTTATTTAATACAATTATTGAGTACGAGTAATTTCCGCTATGTGGTCCTTGATGTCTTAACGCAACAACTTCTGAGATTTGCGCTGAGAAATGTGGCTCTGCCTCCGATGTGCGGAATTTATTGCTTTACGGACAACCAGACACTAAAAGACAGAAAAACATTCATCTTTACAGGGGAACGTCACGACAAAGAGCACGGCAAGTGACATTGGCCTTCTCGCGAAAATGGCTAGGCGGATACTGATATGCCAAGAGCCGTGAGGAGGACCGTTGAGGTGTAGGTGGATGACGTGGAAGGTAGTAGCACGAGCACACATCATACACTTTAGGTTGCCTGTGGGATCGCGCGCTGATAAAAGGGCGAGGAAGAATTTGCATATAGATAAGGAAAGAACGAGTTACAAAGTTCACCGAGTTGTCGCGCCTCTCCGTGACAACGAGTACGCCAGCCGGTAGGTCTGCCGCAAAGCCACGGCTGTGTAGTGGATGGGTCGTTCTGTGATTTCGAAGGGGCTATTTGAGGAATCTGTCGCTGACGCTAGAAACAGGCGACTGGGTGACTGCCCCTTCTTTTTATTTGACTTTTATATTTTTCCGGCGTAAGCTTGACGATGTTGTGAAGGGTTACCTTGCCTAGTCTTTTAATTTTCACAGCAAGAAATTATTACATACCTATATCACAAACATTTTAGCAAATTTTACCGTTTAAGTTTTTTAAATCTTTCTTACTTTTTTCTCTCTTGTTTTCATTCTTTTTTTTTCTGAGAACCGAGTGATACGTTCGACAGGTATTATTATTATTATTATTATTATTATTATTATTATTATTATTATTATTATTATTATTATTATTATTATTATTATTATTATTATTATTATTAATCATGTAAACGTTTACAAACACCACACAGAAAAAAAGAGAAGCGGCAATTGTCCCCTAAAATGGACACCACGCCCGTCCAATTGAAGAGGGGAGAAAGAAACGAGTAAGTGAAGAGGAATCAGGTAAAGGGAGAAAGAAGAGGAAAACACACCACAACACATTACATCACACGCAGAGTGCAAGCATTACAGGCGAGAGTCTAGTTTTGTAGTTGAGAACAATTCTAGTGCAGCTTTGTGAAGCCTCATATCGAGCTGAAGCACGACCTTTCGAACATACGAAATTATTAGGAAATCATTAAGAAATTGACATATACAAATGGGCTTAATAAATAAAGCATGATATCTTCTTCAAGTATGTATGACTGTGGATAATAGTGATTGCGTGCTTACTGGTTTCCTGTAATCCGAAGAATACTACGGGGTGATAATTTTTAAGTTTTCCAGAATTTTAAACATCGCCTGTGGTATACAGCATGATTATTGTCCTGGAGCTGGATTATTCGAAGAGGCGGACATTACTAGCCCGAGAAATCGAAACACATATTCAGCGAATAAAAAAAAATTCACTAAATAACATCTGAATTAGGACGGCACTTGAAATGAATCTCCAGCAAGACACCAGCTTCGAGATATTATTTCTTAAAGTGTGGGACGAAATACACGGGCGTTCCAGTTACTTTTGTGCTTCAATGCTTAAAAGTGCCTTTCGTTAAAAAAAAAAGTAGCTGGACCAGAGCATGTTTTTGATAGCGATATCTCCAAGCTGGTGTCATTCTGGAAATTGCTTCTAAGTGGATACGTCTTGCAAACTCATCGGCTACAATTCGTAAATTGTAATACGTGTCGTAAAGTAATCTATTAGGAGGTTATGTGTTCCGACTTAGGAATTAGGGGAATATGTGTTCCGATTTCTCGTGCAAGTATAGTGTCAGCCTCTCTGAATAATCCAACTCAAGGACTAAATTTATGTTATCTGCCAAAGACGATTTTAAAAAATTTCCGAAAACTTAAAAATGATCACCGCGTGTAATGCCGGAATTATGTAAAGTCTGAATTTTTCGTGTGCTAATTATTTTTTTGTTATATTAACAACTAAACAAGAATAAATAATAACAGTCTCGTGTAGATTTCGTGGCACTTTATATTTAGTTGGCCTCGCTCGGGATGTCGGAGTGATATAACCACCATCGCATCAACAATCATTGTAAACAAACTAAAGGAAAACAGAAATCAAACAATGGAAGACAGGAGCTTTTGTTTGTTTGTGTGTTTTTTTGTTGTTTCTTTTTTGAACGACGCAGTGAAAAGAATTGCGTTTAGAATGTTCCCAAAGAATACTACTCGCAGTCTTTCTGGTTTGAGACCCAAAGTTTCACAAGCTTTTCTTTTGTGTTTTCATCAAGAAGTTATTACTGATTTCTCTAAGAACTCTGTTTAAAGCATTCGCACTTATAGGATAGCGCGTAGACGTCGTCGCATTTTACGCAAACTCCGCTACGCATAGAATTTTGTTTTGCTCCAACTGCCATCGCAGATGGAATTTAAGGTGTCAATACAGATTTCTAGAGGGATGCGGATTCCACAGGAACTCGGAGTTTACACGCAGTTTGGTCATGCAACCTGCGCTGTGCCCGTCGCAAAAGCTGCAACCAGTAGCAGCTCCAGAGTGTATGCCCAGGCACCATGGGAATAGCTTTCTCACGGATCAAAAACAAAGGTACTCCTCGAGGTAGTTATTGCTTGTCCTCAAGGAAAGTAAAAAGGCGCAAGTTAGCCGTTTGGAACATGCGACTGCTACGCCATATACTAAAGAAGGGTGCTGCGCGCAGTGACAATTACAGCCGGTCGCGAAATACAGAATGTTAGAACGAAAAAAAAAAGATAACAAATAAAATAAAAAATCAATAAAACTTGTACATTGAAGCGTTTGCAGCGGCAATAGATAAAAAATACAATAAAAATCAATAAAACTTGTAGATTGAAGCGTTTGCAGGGGCACTAGAGTGCCACACTGTATCAATTTAGACTGGTAAGGCAATCAGTAAAGACACTTGGAGATCTGTGTTGTGTTCGCGTAATAACACCCACCGACCGTAATACCTGAAAATCGTTTCTTTACAATGCATTACAGACTTGAAATGCGATGCTCCTAAGATACCAGTGAGCTATAAATTACTACTTTGGAAACAGGCTTCCAACTTTGATTACGGCTGCACTATTGTTCTTACTGCGATATCAGCATTTCCGGAGTTTTATCAACTCTCTTCATGTTCTGACCTCGACAGCCTTCCTTGGTATCTTTTATGCATACTTTACATATCTAATATGCTTTCTACCTATAGCTGTCAGAGTCATCTACTTGTGACAAGCACTATGGAGTAATTTTTTTCTAAATTTACGTCATACTGAAACGAATTTTGCCGGGCTGCTACACTGTAAAAAAGAATTGTGAAAAACAAAGGAAAAACTTAAAATTTATATTTTTACTACATAAAGTTTGTTTCTATGGAAGAGGCAGAAATGATCTCATTAAAAAAAAACGACTTTTTTCTGTGTATGGTCAAAGACAGAACTTTTATGGATTTTAACAGAATTAGTCCCCAATAGTAATGTAATAACTTTTCCACCAATACTGTGAGCAAAATGAGATTTGTTTGTCTTTTTATTATCATCAATTAACATTTTTATGCAGCTTCACCAGCCACGCAAGAATACGCTGATAGATCTCGTATGCACGAGCCAATTGGTCTTAGTTTCTGAATAACGTAAAGCAGCAATCAGGGCGAGTCGTGCCGCTCAGAGCGTGGCTATATAAACTACAAGAACTCGTAGGGTAATAACTTGGATGCGTCACGTAGTGCCGGGTGTTTTGGGGCCAGGTGTGTTATCCGTTGTCACATCTCATATACGTTCAATGCAGCGTGATGATCTGTACATGTACGATCTGTTAGAACCGCATCCTCAGCATTTAACTCTTTCGTACTACGTGAAAGCTGTCGTCGCGAGGCGAGTAAAAGTTATTCCCTTAATCGAATACACTATCTAACAATTTTTTTTTCTGTAACATTACGGAAAGACAATAAACAGATTATTTTGGGCAAATTACAGAAAAACAAGCTAACACAAAACAGAAGCGATATTTTACAAAAAAAAAAAAAATTGTCGCTTTTCCTTCAGTTTTTCTTTCACAAAGCTTTCTTTAACAGTGTAGTTACATGCGCTAAAATAATGGTATCTGTTAACAATTGAGCAGCGTTTCTGCTAGATAAAGTAAATCTAAACTATATGCTACACTGGAATTTATCGTCAGCGCAGCGGGCATACAGCTACCGATTTGATGCTCACAATTATATTATGTTCATTAAAAAATAACCATGCAAGAATTATATTGTACAGCATGGTATAACGCTAGGAGTTGTAAAATCTGCCGCAAAAAGTTCCGAGGTCATAGCCCTCTCAGCCGGACTGGAGAGAGAGAGAGAGAGAGAGAGAGAGAGAGAGAGAGAGAAACGAAGAGGAAAAGGTAGGGAGGTTAACCAAGGACGTGCCCGGCTGGCTACCCTACACTTGGTGAGAGGAAATTCTTTAACACACAAAGGGCCACGCTGCAGTTGGTCTACTTTTCTTTTTCATGTACGTGCTTTTGAAGGTAATGAGGTTTCTATAAAGCATGATCCAGCCCAGATGCGGTGTTCGCCGCACGACCACGCGGTCCTGCCGCCACTCCACGAGCACGTTTGCCCGCCACCTTTTGCAGCACCATATCGCGCATAAAAGTGAAACTAAACGTTGTGGTTGCATCACGGCAGATACGCACAGAACGCATATGCAATTCAGTCGTATACATACTAGCAGACATTTTTACGTTTGATTCAAGCGCAAAATTCACAATTTTCTGCTTATTTTTCATCCATTGCTCTACCGCGTTTGAGATGGCGTCTCCTTCAGAACTCACCAATGGCGAATTTCTCCCAGTGGTTCTTTTTAGTAAACAAAGTTCAAACTGCGCTATGTCTGGTTATGAGAAAAATTTTGAATAAACTGGGGAGCGAGGTTATATTACACTGGCTCTAAATTGTAGCTCACACAGGTTGACGAGCTCTTAATATCTTCGGAAGGCCTCGGTGTACCTCTTCGGCGAAACTAACGATCTCGCCGCGCGCCACCAGCGACGTCAGCAGCAGCAGTGCGCCTTGTGGTGCGAAAAAAAAAATTGTGACGATTGGACAATCTTTTGCACCAATCTTTTTCCTCAGGACCTTTCAATAAAGTTCTTGTCAACTGTCAACTGACGATTGGACAAGCCGATGAACACAGCACAGAAAATCCCTACTACCCGGAATATGTAGCGATCCGTTTTGTCGTACATATTGACACGTGTGCTTGCTTATCTTTCTCCGGTGACCGCTGTTCACCGGCTAATACATGTTAAACGTTATCGCTAAGCGCATGACGCGCCTGCATGATTTGCAACTTACGTGAATGTTCATTCTATCTGTTGTGTATGTCCTCGCCGAACCTTGTATTATCTGATTGCATGCGCGACGCGAATTCTGTAATAGTTTCTGGAAACCACGTGGGCACCAGCGATTACACTAGAGCCTTCGACGAGTGATGTATAAAGCCAACGCGCTTGACCCGCTGATCAGATTTCGACAATCGCCGACCGTGTTCGCCGCTATCGCTGTGCTTCGAGTGTAACTTGCTTTTGTGGGCACAAGTTCGCCGAAGTATAAAGTTAGTTTCGTCATTCACAGTTTTTCTGCTGTATTATTCACCGTCGCTACTACGTGACAATATAACAAAATCACAGGAGACTTTAATGCAAATCCGCGCACTGAGAATGTGAACTGAGATAGCGAACTGAGCATGCATGGCGGATCTCTCGCAGTCGGTCCCGAGAAATCGCAGAGGAAAAGACAGCAGGGTGCCCCACGGTACTGGTTCCAACTCCGTGGTTCTTTAAATTATAGCCGCAGAATGCATCGCCGGTAGTGCCTTGTAATCGCCATACAGAAATTTTGACAACAGGTGACTCGGTGCCATTTTCACTACGCTGTGGCGACTTTAGACTAACAATCAGTACACCTATAAGGCATCCATAGTCCTTTCATAAAGTTTAGGAAGCAGGGCGCGAGTAGCGAGAGCTTCTGCTGAGCTCTGTGGCGTGGCCTCCATAGCATTTTCGGCAATCCAAAGTTCAAGTAAATGGGACTGTCAAGACCAACGCATCGTCTGGACAACGTGATTTCGTTTGTTTATGTTCGCGCAGTTCCGAATGTCAACCAAGCTCACGTAAACAGTATCGGCGGACTGGAGAACGAGCGTACGACGGTGGGGGCTCGCGTGTGGGGTTCAGACGCCACAAGGCCGGCGGGAACCGGAGAGGCGGCAGTGGTGCGTTTGCTGGAACAAGAGTCCACGACTCGGAATGCCAGCGCAGAGCGGCCAAACAACTCTCAACGCACCATGAAAGTGCATTCCTTCTGCGTGGTGTCTCGCTTTTAAAATCAGAGTGGCCCTGACCGTGGGAAAAGCGTTCGCCGCCATGGTGTTGGTGAGTGAGACTTGTGCGATCGTCACCGCCTTCACGGAGCGCCGTTTACGTTAGGCGATGCCGAAGGGGGCGAGTACTCATAGATGCGCCCTCTTTTCGTGTCGACTGTTAATACAAGTGACTAATCGCAGGTGTAGGCGCGGAAGACTCTGTGGAGAACCACTAGCTTTGAAAACGGAGGACAATGCAGGTGGCTCAGTCGCAGTTCTCACGTCGATTTATGTCCTCTAGGGCGGACGAAGGCAAGGATTAACCTACAGAACGCGAATATCGCTGTGAGCGCGTCATAGGAGACTACTGTTCAGTTTCGGACCATTGAACAACTACCGGGAAAAGAGAACTGTCAACTGATTGTATATTATTATCCACACTGATTGGGGAAGGATATTTAATTAAGGAAATATCCGACGTTTGGAGACTAATAAACCTGTCCAATTTTCCATAGATGGCCTGGAAGGGTTTTCTTACTTTGCCAGCAGTAGCATACGAATGGTCTTTTTGCAAATAGGCAAGGTTGCGAACAGGAGTGTGGTGGGGTAAACGGCGTCACGTATAAGACAACCTAATGTCACATGGGACAACTCGCGGATAATCTGTCGAGCACCCAAAGTTCCATAGTATCCTCGGTACCAGGGACAACTCTCGCGACTCCCGCTGTTTCTTCGAAATTTCCGGCAGACGCTGTCTATCGAACGTCGCATTTTATCCACCTCTGTTAGGAACACAGGAGAAACATCGAATGTCGGCTAACACAACTTCAAAGAGAGAAAAAAAAAACGAAAGGCAGGAAGGTTAATCAGACGGACGTCCGGTTATACTTACCTTGCACGGGGCAAAAGTGATGGCGGATAAAAGAAAAATCTGGCAGAACTCATCTACGATTCTCTAAGTAATGTGGGGTAGGGTAGTCAAAGAAATGCTCTCGTGTTTAAATAAAGGCAAGGCAACAGGTTGTTCACGCACGTAGTAGAAGACGCAGCATGCATATCAGTGGCTCATGGATTTTGGGAATTACGCTAAACCCGATATGATCATAAGAAAGAAAGAAAGAAAGAAAGAAAGAAGGAAAGAAAGAGCGAAAGAAAGACTATGCTAACGACTTAAACTACTATGCGACTATGCTAACAACTTAAAGAACATCACTCTTCTCTTTACAGAGACAATACAGGATTCAAAGCCGAATAGGACAACGTTTGTAGCAATTTACTCCAATATCGAAAATAATACGACTATATCAACAGTTATACGGTATGACAGCAACTAAAAAATGGGACGCGGGTTTTTCACCATCCGGTGTTTTGTGCACCCTCAGATTATATGACATTTGCTCTAGCGCATCACTTGTAGTGACACTTCGACCTTGAAAAATGAGCGTAATACTGGAGGTCATCAAAAGCATTTAAACAGCGTGCACAAGCATTGACAAAAAAAAAAAAAAAAAAAAAACCTTCGTGTAGAAACTTCACTAACTACCAAATGTAGTCGCTCCAGCGTATTTGTACGTTGTTTGTGTGCCTTTGTTGTCCTAACTCTTCTTGCTCGACACACAGTTTCAATTGGAAGTCAAAGCCAGTGTGCGTGAGCTTATTGTTCTGGGCGATTAGCTCTCCCACACTCATTTTAAAAAGAAAGCAGTGTGCCAGATAGGCTGTAGGAAACAGGGGCCGAACTCGCAAAGCTATTTGTTCATAAGTGCTCTTAGCCTTTGGCGAGCCGCCTTCGTTAATATTATGTCCACCTATTATGGTTGGCTGGAATTTGATCTTACGAACAATTCTGTCGTAAGAGCGTTTTATAAATAGGGGCCCAGTTCTTCATAAAAAAAGTTGAAAAAAAAAAAAAGACGTGAAAGGCTAGCTACGCCGGCAATCTCATCCAGTGGCCACCTATTGACACTTTTACTTTACACCTTTTCTGAGGTATTCCTGAAGCGCATTCCTTTTTGACAGGCACACGTCGTTCAGATAAGACCCCTGCTTCCGTCGACCGCTGAGCGGCGCGTGGTGTCCACTGTAATTGTGCTAAACACGGCCACTCTAACTGACTTGGGCTTATTCATCATCTTTACAAAACCAGCGATTTCGATCCGGAGCTCAAATCGTTTTGGTCAGAGCTGCTACGCGTTTTTGGTTTTTCTTCGCGGCGCGCCGGATGCTCACCATCCTGGCCAAGGTATATAGGCGGGAGGGGCCCGAATAGCCGCACATTGGACGGTCATTCATTAGCGCGCTTCCCCTTCGCGGCGCCGCTGGCAGGCACGTCCGATGGGCGATGTTTACGACCCCGGCTTATCCTTACAGGAACAGGTGAAACGCGAGGTTTCCTCAGTAACACGTGCGCCTTCGCCAGAGTGGTCACACAAGAAGGCCCGCATCGCGCTTGTTTACCTTTGCTCTGACGCGAGGGGGGGGAGTCCTGGTATCCTGTTGAGAAAAAAAAAAGAAAAAGAAAGAAAAGAGGATAGAATGATCCTGTCGTGGGCTGGTGAATAATAGAGAGGATAAAATTTATGAGCACACCCGCGCGTTCTTTTTTTTTTTTCCCCTTCTTTTTCGTAGGTGTAGAATAGACGATGGGTGTAACTCACCTTAGTTTATCCTTACCACGTTAAGAGAACCCTAGTCACCGAGGCTACTATATGTTTGGCAGGAACGCTCCTCTTTTCCCTTGACAAAAAAATTGTTTTTATTATCTTGCATCAGCGATGACTAATGATAAATACCGCATGATGCTAACATGAAGGGGTGCGGATCCCGGAAGAAAGATAGCTAAATATACAGTACCAGTCAGCGATAAACAGGGAGAGTTGCAACAATAGTCACACGTGACGTATAGATATGAACACTGTTGGAAAATCTGGACATTTCACCTATGTTGTATGAGCGGTTCCGATCAACAGAATGGGGAAGAGATATGCGGGGTGATCATTTTTAACTTTTACGTAATTTTCAAAGATTGCCTGTTGCAAATATAGTTGTAGTCCTTGAGCTGCAGATTATTCAGAGAGGTGAACTTTACTTGCACGAGAAATCAAAACACATTTCAACTACTTAACAAACATTCACTAAATAACTTCTTAAATAATTACTTTGCGGCACGAATTGTAGTTCAGCACCATGCGTTGGCGGGCTAGTTGGTGCGAATCCATAATTACTTTGTTTAGCGCAAAACGACGGACACAAGAAAGCGCCTTGTCCTGTCGTCTTTCTTGTGTCCGTTGTTTTGCGCTAAACAAAGTAATTACGAATTGTAGCTGGTGAGATTGCAAAACGTATCCAATTATATAGAATGATTTTCCAGAATTACACTAGTTTTGAGATATGCGACATTAAATTCGCCGTAAAAATGCACTGTTGTTCCACTTACTTTCTTTAACAAGATGCTCTTTCATGCATTGAACCACAAGAGTACCTGGAACGCCCATCTATTTCGTCTCAACCTTGGGAAATAATATCTCGAAACAGGTTTCATCCTCGAAATTCATTTCAAATAGATATGTCTTGCAACTCAATGGCTACAATTCGTAAATTGCAATATGTGCCTAAACTAACTTATTAAGAATATAATTAGTATTTTTAATTAGTTGAATATGTTTTTCGATTTCTAGTGCTAGTAATGTCCGCCTCTTCGAGTTATTTAGCTAAAGGATAAGAATTTTGCTGTCACAGGCGATTTTTAAAAATTCCGTAAAACTTAAAAAGTATCCCCCCGTATATGGAGAAAACTGGTTGATGCTGGTAACGAAAAAAAATTGTCTGGCCATCCCGGTCCTGCGAAAGTGAATGTCCGCCGAAGATGTTGAAAACCACCACTACAACTGCTGAGAGGGGTATGCAATAATTTATTGCTTTAAAGTAATGGTAGTAATGGTAATTTATAGTATATAGTGGGAGTAATGGTAATTTTGACAGCACGCCGTCGCCCATGGCGGTGTTGCAACAACAATGAAATCAGTTGCTAGGCTGGTTCTTTTGAATACGAAAGGCTAGTGACGTCACTCCGCACGTCACAAGCTGCCTATGCCACGGCAGCTTGCGCGACAGTAATCTTTACGGGAAACGTATATGCGGGGAGCGCTACGTGCTTCGAATTGTTATCAGGAGCGCCTTACCATCAGGTATGTGGTTCGGATGCTTGTTTTGTGCTTGTTACAACCTATGCCGTTCTGTATGTTGCATGCGTGATTCCAAAGAATATATGGACTTCTCGCGTCACATTGCTGACTACTTGAAGCCTGCTTCACCTCCGCCGTAGGTCGGCCTGGTATTGCACTACATCCGGGATCGGCCCATATTTGTGCCCACGGACGCCGGACACGAAAAATACCGACCACTTAGAGGCTAACAGCATCGTTGTAAAAAAATACGCGCAGAAAATAGCGGCATATGTTCAAGGAAAAAGTAAAAATGTAGAAGCACCGATGAAACATGAGTGCAGGTATGAGGACGCGAGCGTCCACGTGTATATATATGTATATAATACGTGCTAATGAGTTTCCCTCAAATACCTCCAGTACGAGTGCGTATTGATTTATCGATAGGTGTCAGGAATATTTAGAAGACCGCGCTAAAGGGATGGCGACACGAAGACACAAAGAAGCGCTCAACTAACAACTGAACGTGCATTTGCAAGAACGAGGAATACTAAGAAAACCGTGTCCGCACACGCTGTACATTACAAGCAAATTAATTTAGCATTCTAGCAGCGCAGTGTACGGAACAGATGCGTATAGTCATCAACGTTTTTCCTTTATCCGAAAATCTGCTAATATTTCAATTGCGTTTCACTTTAAGCAGACTGGCCGCTGTTTTAACGAGCGCTTAAGGCAATTCAATAAATCATTTAAATGCACACCGTCACACCTTTCGGTGCATCGAAAGATACCCGTGGATGTAAATTTATTTGTTCAAAAAAAGACGAAGGAAAACTGGTGCGATAATGAAGCCCTAGAATAAAAAGCACGCGATTTAGAAATCCCCATCCCTTCACGCACGCACGCACGTATACACCAAGAGAAACCTTGGAGATTACTATTACCTCCATCTTTTCCGCTGCTTGAACGTCACATATTGATATGCTTGAAAGTATAATTGGTCATTTCTTGCGACAGTGTGCGCGCAGAAGCTGGATTCTCTTTACATCCCTCGTTTTCGCATTACGACGTTCAGTTGTTGGTATATCGCTTGTTCCGCGTGTATTAATTTTCTTTGGACCTGTCTGCCTATTTGCGCTGTCTTCTAACTATGCATTTAATCAACCGTCCAACTTGCCAGCTTTCTGCAGATTTTAGCGAAATGTTTCACATTAGCGGCAGCCCGGCCCTCAATGTTGTCCGTCATATTCTGGTTGTGGCCTTTTTTCATTTGCTCATTGTATGTTCTTTCAATGTCTGACGAGTTTGCTGGCCAAATAACTACTGATATGCATTAAAGCATGTAGTACTGTAGAGAAAATGCTATAAAACAAAACAATCCTTTTGAGGCTTAGCGGGGTTCCATCACACGGAGTGAAAGTTTCCACGATGAAATTATTCGCCCAAAAACTCAAAATATTAAACAAAAAGCAAGGGAGCATTACCGAACCTTTAATGCCATAGAAGTGCCGTTGTCTGCTGCCACGGTAGTTCTTGAAAAGTCAGCACTTGCATTACTTGGGAGACATTTCTACGTTCATAACCGAGGAAGGCGCGAAGGAAGCGAACGGAAGACACGAACAGGACGTGCGCTAGTGCGTATGCATGTCAAATAGCGGATGCGCTTGCCTGTTTCTTTCCTGCCACTCGTGTCTTGTTCAGCGCTAAGAGAACGAATGGACTACAACCAATAACTATAGCAAAGACTTACATGTTGTTCACTTGGAGTTACATATTCACTAGTGCTTTGGCTGGGGAAATTGTTTTTCTTATTGGTTCGCAAAGTCTGCTTTTCCGGCCGAAACATTACCGGATAAACATATGGATCTCCCGTGTAGCCTGTGCACAAACACATGCTTCGACAACACGACCAAATACTGCCCCTACAACCACATTCGGCGCATCGTGCCCTCCATCTGTACTGGCGCTCTATGAGGTGTCTTGCAGGCCGGATTGAAGGGTATTCGCTGTAGCCAAATGGCGGTACACGTTTCCCCTGTCTCGGTGCGGTTTAAGCAGCGCAGACCGACAAAGCGGGCCGCACCCGGGCGTACGCAGGTTAAGCAGCCGAGGAGGTTGTCGGGGCAAACACGGGCGCGCTATCACGCGGCCGGCGCGGCTCGCATCGGAGGAGGACGAGTATCGTGTTTGAGAGCGCCCGGCCTGTCAAGAGGTGTTGCGCGCCGGCGGAGCGGAGGGGAGCGCGGCGACGCGCCGAGGAACCGCCGCGTCGTTCCGCCCCCCTCGTCCATCTTCCACCTGTGGACGCGCCGCTAGGAACCGTTTAAAAATAAAGGCGGGCCTCCCGACAGAACAACAAACGGCCGGACCCGGCAGCCATCTGGGCGGCTCGCCGCAGAGACGGCCCGCGCTGAGGAAACGGGCTGGCGCGCTTCCTGCCGCCTCTCGCTCAGTGACCGACGGATCCGTTTTGCGTAAAAACCACGAACTTTGTATCCGCAGGCGCCGCGCCGAGCCGGCGCGCACGCCCCACCGCCGCCGGGCGGTGAAGGCAGCGCGCCTCTTCGCACCGGAGTGAATAAACTTTGCGGCGGCGCGCGTACGCGCCACTGCGCTGTTTACCGCCTCTTTTGTTTCTTCTGCCTCGCGCGCGAGTGAGCGCCGACCAAGACGTGCGTCCGTACATCGGAGATTGTAAAGGAAAACAAGGTCTCTGCCTAGCGAGCTTACGTTGCGCGTCATGCACGCAGCAATTGTCTGCAAGTATGCACAAGGCGGCGCGCGACATTTGGGGTTCTACGTGCCAAAACCACGATTTGATTGTGAGGCACGCCGTATTGAGGTACTCCGGATTAATTTTGACCACCTGGGGTTCTTTAACGTGCGCCCAATGCACTGTTCGCGGGCATTTTTGCATTTCGCCCCCATCGAAATTCGGCCGCCGCGGCCGGGATTCGATTCCTCACCCTCCGCCTTAATCGCGAAACGCCGTAGACACTACACCACCATGGCGGATGTGACACAGGCAATTGTCTCCCACGACGTGAACGACAGCCCTACTTGCGCAGCTTTAATGGTGTTGTTCCCGTGTCTCTTCATAAAACCACCTCACACGCACAATGTGGGGGAAATAATGTGGTGAGGTCATTTCGAGCAAAGGCCGTCCATTTGGCAGCATCGGAGTGCATGGTACAGGAATTCAGCGGGCATGCTCGTAAGGGAAAGTCTTGATTTCAGGAGATAAAAAAAAAAAAATCTGAAAGCCGGCATAACCGAGTCTCCGATTTTCGTCACTGCTTTAGCATAAGGACAGTTAAAGACCAAGGCCGGTATTTTGTAGCGACGCCTTTCCGGGGATAATGCTTTTTCGCGCTTATCGCGCTTTGTCACTGGTCAGAACGACGGTCCGCTCGCGTTATCAACGGGATCAGCCGGCCGTGAGCGGTGTATGATAAGACTAGTATAGAATAAGTCGTACGACATCGCTACAAAATACCGGCCCAAAACGAACTTTCTACATAACAGGCCAGTTATGGCTTCGAGCACGCTGCATCGCTTGTGGTATATTAGTGCCCGCTAAGTTGGTATCATTAGCCACATCATCGTTATCATTAGCCACTGGGGCGATCGTCGAAACTGGGCACATGGTGGGAGCATTTGGGAATCTTGCACGAAGTGAGATTGAAAAGGTTGTATGAATTATGTGCTTACGTGAACTTTTGCTACTATTTAAGAAATGTCTTTTAGAGAAATGTTAAATTTGCTTATAAGGAAAGACCTCCATGAGCAAACAAATTTTTAACTTTGATATGCTGGTATTAAAGCAAGAATATTATTACTGGTTGGTGCTTGTAAGCCTGGGTGACGTCGAAGGGCGGCGTCCCAGATTCCTGAAAGCCGTCATGCGAGCGCTAGAGAGGTTTCTGACAAGTGACGAGTGTGGAATTTTATGTGACATTCTAACGTGGATTGTCTCCATCAGATAAAAAAAGAAATAGAAAACTAGTAAAGAAGAGCGTGCCTCGTGTCTAGATAAAGAATCGAGGTCAACGTGCCGGAGACAGTGCAAAGGTGCGCTCGAATGGAAAAGTTCAATAAATTTGCTAAATAATGACTGCGGCAGATCTAACACACTTTTTGGAATCTACATTAAGTCAAGCTTTTTTCAAATCGTATCAACTAAATGCTAAGTGAACAGACGCATCATGCACACAGTTGTATTTCATTACCGTGTTTTGTCTTTCTTTACAGCTTCTGCTATTTATAAATGGAAACGAAATTCACGTGACCTAAATGTATACGACGAGAATGCCGATGACTTGAAGGCAAATGCGAAGTTTTGCGAGTGATGCAGTAAGCATTGTGAGAAGAGGTGTATATGTACAGAGAACTATTAAACATAGCCATGTATGTTTAACGCGTCAACACCCCTGAACAACAAGTGATTGATCAGACACCTCCACCACGTGACCCACGCGAAACAAGTGGCCGCCGAGACATCCCGCCGAGTCTATCCGGCGCGATGTCCTTTATTCTTTGTAAATGTATTTTGTCCTGCAACTGTTCTCGGTGATTTTTTCTCTCCACTCCACAGCTGTGTCGGAGACTCTCCCGCTACGTGTATTCGGCGAGACACCGACGCCAAACACGGAGGAAGAGGCATAGAAGCTAGGTCCACATGCTACATCTATAAGCGACTGTAATGCAATAGCATTATCAGGATTATCAGGACCACATTGTCTGCAGGATCCAATCGCGTAACAAGCCACGGTAAAACCCTAACGAGGACAAGTACCGTGCACACTGTAAGGATCGGCCCACCAAGTCAGCGCCTTGATTGCAGTATCGAGCCAGTTCCGCCCAGATAGGCCCAGTGTCCACTGCAGGGTCGGCCCACTGCACTCGGCAAGAAAACGACGGACAGACAGGGAACCAGGAAAGGGAGGGGGGTAGGAAAAGAAAGCTTCTCTTTAAAATCACAACAAAAAGTTAGGGACGTACTTAAGGCTCTCGCAGAGAACTTCCGGATTGACAAGTGTTAAGGGCCGAACCATGACACCAAACCTTCGAGCTTGAATTACATCGCACGTTAAACCGTATGCGTCCTACAGCAAAGTGGCAAAATTTGAGCGTATTCCGTTTGGTAGAAAATCTATGTTTGAAAATTTTCATATCGCAGTTGAACGGTACAGCAGTCTGGCTACACAGACGGGTGATGAAATGAAGTGCGTTCTGCGCGGGCAATGTGCGCGGTACACGCATGGTTTCGTTTTCGGATATGCGTCTTGATGGTGAGCTCGAGATATTTTCTACAGAAGTTTCCTGGCTTGTGCCATTTTGATCACGCGTGTGAAAGAATTGCGGGCATACTACAATGGGTGGCGACCTTGCTGCATCGTTGTGTGCCAAAGCGTGCGGAGCAAGGAGAGTCCGACGTCATTCTTCGATTTTCCGAATTGCCCACGAAAGAGCCCACGAGACACAAATTCGTGGGAGCTAAACGTGAAACGAAAGGACTGGCAGGTTTCAGACTCTCCCGTGTTGTGCTCCGAACACTTCACGCCAGAAAGCTACACGTCCAGGGTGCGCCTTTTCGCCGAGCTTGGTTTCTGCTGGAGCAGTGGCGCAGCCGTGGGCATGCACCTTCTCGGCACGGCGCGCACATGGTTTCAGAATATTTGTGAACGGACGAAACAGAGGTGGCACTCGCACTTCTTGACGTCACTAATGTCATGCCTGAATGGCGGTCGCTGTCGGTGGGAGGGGCTTAGCGGCAGCGATTTCGAATTGAAATTTAGGGTTAAAAAATTCCGAGGACACCTAAGCACTTCTTATGAGTTGTGAACGCCTCTGAGCGGTCCTTCGAGTTTTGCGCTGCGAGTAATGTTTTCGAGTTTCGCTGCGGGCTATGTTATCGAGTTTTGCGATTGAGTTGGTCCGGGTTATTTTTTTTTTACAGTTCCTACGTTGGGATGTTGGTTGTAGACAAGTATCATGTGGACGATATTGCTGATAAATTAAGTGAATTTATTTTCACGCAGTGTGTTCGCTAATGTCTTTGTTGAGAGTCAAGCTGACGATGTCTTTCTCGGTGGCCACGATGTGTTCATTCCCATTCAACTGGCCCACCGCCTGTGTCTTCACTCGTTGTGCTGCGTTCCGCCGCTCCCTTACTTCTTCTGCGGTGTACTGACGTAGACGGCCACGTTTCGCTACTGCCGGGGTTGCGGCCGCCGACGATGTAATGCTTCAGACTCCATAGCGGTACGTGCTGCCCGAGCCAGAAAGCAGCAGCAGCCTGCGCTGCCAACGCGGCATGGTACCGACATCCTGCGCGACGAGAGACCGAGGAGACAGCAGCGGCCACCATGCCAGCAGGCGAGCGCAGCAGTAGCTAAGCCCAGGAGGGGGGGGGGGGTGAGAGAGAGAGAGAAACGGGCCACGCCCCAGGTACCGAGAGCGAGGGTGACGTGGCGTACGTCGCGGTGATGCCCTCTCCCCTCACGCAACAACTGGCGCGCTACGGTAACAGCAGGTGTTCCCTTTCGCCCGCTCGGCTCTGTCGAGACACGCACGTGACGTGGCGTCGCAGCCAATGGGAATTCAGGTGCCGTTTGGCTACTACAGACGCCGGCTTTTTAGCTCAATGGGCCCTTTTATGCTTGCGCATCAAAATGTGTGGTGAGAGCCCAGTTTTTTTTTGTGCTTGTATAACTACTGAACCTTCTACTCTAATTTACACTCATAAGATGAGAATAGTTGGACCACCCCCGTACAAAAATGACTGTTGATTTTCTATTGACGTATTGTTGGGGTATTGTTGAATCAACGGACTTTCAACAAAGTCTCTAAAGTCTTTGAGTTCGCTCAACAGTTGCACAATGATATTACCATTGAGAGCTTCTCAATAAATAATTTATTGAGTAATTTGTGTTGATTTTCGTAGTTGTTTTTTTTGTTGTGTAGCAGTTGAGTTTAGCATATACTAATTAGGACTCGCATATGAAGGCGACATTTCAAAACTTTATTAAGAAGCAATCTTTGCGTCATTTTTGTCACTTTGCGGTAGGTAGGTAGGTTCTAGTTTGGGCTCGCTTTCGTAAAAAGAAAACAGTGTGTGACCGACTTTGGCACCGAACGTTGACCTTCGAGCGCAGCAGCCCGGTGCTCTAACCTTTAGGCCACGAGCGCACGCGTACGTCTCTCGTTCCGAAACCAGTCAGCGCTTTGAATGCTCGGCGCGCGCGCCCCATGTAACTTCCTCGTCTTCTTGCGACAGCTCGCGCTTTGAGGCGCCTGTTAGACTGTACTATGTCCGGGACCAGTTGACAGTTGACAAGAACTTTATTAAAAGGTCCTGAGGAAAAAGATTGGGGGAGCCGAAGGCACCCCAATCAAGTTGGTGGCTCCGCCCATGACGGAACCGGGAGCTGGTGACTCTCGGCGACGTCGCGGGCCCTCTGGACGGCCTGTCGTTGATGCGTAAAGTCCGCGCTTTGCAGTAGGGCGTCCCACTTGGACTTGTCGTGAAGATCAGAGCCCGCGTTGGACGGGCACAGCCAGAGCATATGATCGAAAGAGCAGAAGTCGTGCCCACATTTGGAGCACGATTGCGGGAAGTTAGAATCTATCCGATTGAGCGCTCTGGGGGTGAGGTACGATCTCGTCTGTAAGAGCCTGAACGTGACACACTGAGCCCAGCCCGCTTTCTTAGCCGTTTACGCTACGTAGAAACAGCGACGTTGAACCATCTTCATGATCGCCCACGAGTGACTTGCTCGCCGGCGTACAAATGCCATCGTCGTTTTAACATACAACACATGGCATAGCCATAGGTGCGATCCAAAATGCGCACGTTTTAGGGAGCAAAAGAATGTGAAATTCACTTGCAAACACGGTGACTGCGTTCATGGTGAGTTCCCCAAAAGTAGACACGGCGGCAACGCGGATGGTGGCGATAAGGCAGGCGCCGACAAGCGACGACGCTACCTTTGAGCATCGGACGCGCTGTGCGAGCCGTAGGATGCAAGCGCGCACAGGCTGTAAACACACACTTCAGAGGTCTTAGAATTTCCTGTGCCACACCCTGTGTCTCGAAAGCATAATACATTTTTTTATCCAACGGCCGTGGCACTAGATATCAAACAACGAACGCGCTTTGAGAGCACAGCGCGTTGAAAGAGTTTCGGATTCAGCAACAGCCGCAACATTACGCAGCTAATCGCTGTCTCAGCGGCTGCTCCCGACACTCGCCTTGCAGAAGCATGCGATAAAATTCTTGCCATGGAAGCCTCCCAAGCCTGCAGCTCTCCTATGTTCAGTGAAACAAACGAAGGCCAAAGAGAAATGAAAGAAATCAAACAACAGTTACGCGCCCACGTTATACCTTACTTTTTACCGCGTCATCTGCAAAAATGCTGCAAACTACTTAAACAAGTTGTTGTTCATAAAAATAAAGATATTAGTAATAACTTTTACTCATAGGTGACGCAATAAACGCCAAACCAGTGTTTGAGCATGAGTGTTTAAGTGTGTGCGTGCGTGCGTGACTTTATTGTGAGCAGTCTTTTGCAACGGTATCCAGTGTGCCGTTAGTTTCGTAGTCGCAATTTTGTTAATCGTATTATTTATTTTTTACGCTACAAATTAAGTTTTCCTTCAAAATTTATTATGTTTTTATGAACAAAAATTATCAATCATTATTTATGGATTTTAGTGGTTATTTTTAGTAGGAACGATTTTATTAACTTAATACGATACTGAGGCTGTGACCGCTTTTCGACTCTGTCACTCGTCTGAACTTGTGCGGTGGTTCGTGCCGCGCGCGCTTTGTTGGAAGCATTTTTCTTTTGTTTTTGGACATCATGACGCAAGTTTTAGTGAAATTGCTCTATGATGATAAGTGGGATGTTTATCCGTTGAAGACGTTTGCTGACGCAGCTACTGGTCTTCGGGTGATGTTCGAGCCTGGCAGTTTTGATGAGTTGCGCGGCAGAATTCATGATGGAAGGAAGGCGAACAAAGCCGCAGCCTGACTTCTGCACACAGGTAAGTGATTTCGTTTTCTTGAGCACATAGCCGCGTTTTTTTTTTTTTTTCACTTGGACGATCGTCAGATGTTAAGCACACCGTTCACTTTCTGCAGGCAAACCGCATGCCCTGGAGCGAAAGCGCGCGAAGCTAGCGCTTGCTGCCGCCGCTGCTTCGATTGAAATGTTCGTAATATTATCTACTAATTTGCTATCGCAATCGATGCTTCGCCTTTGGAGCGACACTGCGATATTAAAAAAAATATTCTTAATCTGTAGTGGCTCATCGTATACCTTAAGGCTAGTGTGCACATTTTCTCGCGTAGTCGTTAACTGCGCCTCTATTTGCGTTGTGGCTAATGTCGCGGTGTGCTGCAAAATATATTTCGCCTTTTCGGTATGTGCGGAGAACAGCCTACCGATAAGTCCTGCATCGGCGCGATGATTACACGGATACACATCGTAAATGAACAGTGGCGTGGTGGCGACGTCGGCAAAGCCGCCGACGGGCTTGCCTTATCACACATCGCCACCCCAACCGCAGTAAGCATATTTATCAAACGTGACGTGTTGCCGTTTAAGGCGTACTGCACGCTTTTAATAGGCGATAACTCAAGCGCGCCGCCGTTCTCTGATACCTCTTTGAGCTGGGCCGACTCGAATGTGCGTTGCTTGCAGAAACGAAAGGAACGCCAGACGGCTCATCGGCGCCTCAAGCTAAGCGCCGCACTCGAGCACCGTTAGCGCGGCGAGGAATGGCACGTTCATGAAGATAGCTCACTGCACAGACGCAAGCGTGCAATGCGCACAGGACGCGTACGCAACGCGCGGCACACAAATCGCGCGGAATGTTCTTAGCCACGCAGCAGCGGATACTAAGCTTCAAAGAAGCGGTGCCGGTTCTCACTAGCACGCTCGCGCGCGCATTGCTCTCGGCGAATTTTTAGGTCTGCCCTGCTGCTCCCGAAGATTCGGACTGCTGCTTGGTATCGGCTGTGTACTATAGCATGGTCTTTCGTGTTGTGAGAGAGCCGGGAATATATTTCACCGGTGTGAAACAAACATCGCTGTGCGTATCTTTGGTAACATTTACTGTAACAATCCATTTCATCATTTTCGCGACGGCCCTCTTGAAAGAGACGCAAATTTTTAATTGCCAGTGTAGTGCGTACTAATATTTAGTGCGTGGTTATGTATATTGTGTGACAGATTTTTAATTTGCATTATCTAATTCTGTCTACATTCCCTTCTCTACAGGTTACACATGCACCAAATGCCCAGGTGCTAACGTGTCGTTCGTCAAGAACAGCTTGGCGTCGTTTCTCGCAAGAGACATCCATTGATCTGCGGCTGATTCACCAGGAAGCTCGCATCTCTGTTGCCACTCTGCGTCAAGTGGGATTTTTAACTATTTTTTATTCTGCCCTGTGGTGTACGCTGTGACGCTGTGAAGACTTACTTTCATGGACGCTGTGAAGGCTTACTTTCGATGTGTTCTGCCTTTTAGTTGTAAAGAATTGGCTACCTTGTGAGTGGAGGTAGTTCCTTTTTCTTGTGAGAATGTTTATCAGCCTAACCAAGTGGTACATGCGTACTTGAAACAGCAGCACAGACGAGGATAATGAAATAAGTAGGAACACATACAAGCGCCGACTCAACTAGAAGTTTATTCTTGAAGACAGGTTGTAAACACATTGGAACTTGACAAAGATAAGAAACCATGTATGCGTGGCCTTTGTGATTAAACAAAATTGTGTTTTCTGCTGTAAGGGGTAGAACGAACAATTGTTTCATCACAAAGACCAGAACACAAGAGAAATTATGGAAGCCTTATTTATTGATTGCAAAGAAGACAAATGCATAAGCTATCTGTTGCTCTTAATGGGAAAGAGTTGGGATTTTTAAAAGAGCTCTCCTTGTTTGGTGGTATCACTTATAGGACATCTTTCACTGTTTTTTTTACCTGCATATTTATACTACAAAACACGTCTTTCGTTCCTTTTTTTTGTTGCACCGGGCTGTCTGCCACGCATGCATGGCTATTTCTTTGTCAAGTTGGCCAGTGTGCTTAATATCTTTGTCGTCACGAACAAACTTCTAGTTGAGTCAGCATTATTGTGTGTTCCTACCTTATTTCACCGTTCTCATCTTTGTTTGAGCTGTTTGTAAAGTATGTACACACACCAAATTACCAAAGTATCCGTAAAATTGAGATACATGAAGTTATTTGCACTATTCATTTCTGCAAGAATGGTATAGCTTCTCATCTCGTTTGTTCTTAACGTTGTTGTACAGTTTTTGTAATATATAGCTTGGAAAGACGTTTTCTGTCAGATTAAATATGCATGTATGTCACTTTCGATATTTTTTTTCAACATGGGTAGTGCAGCTCCTTCCGTCTTTCAGTTACTGCTTTGTCGCAACTTTTATATATTTTATGCAGCGAAATGCTGGTGGAATTATATATATTTATGTGCGCAAGTGTGGTAAATGGTGTTTTGTATGTGCATTTATTTGCGTTTTTTACTAGCTCTCCAATCTGGCTGTACAGTTATTGAAACCTTTTCTCATGCTTTATAATGAGTCGTTCTAGGCTCTTTGATGATGCAGGTGACCATTTATTTCACTGTTGGGAATTGCGTTAGCTGTGTGTCACTCCAGTTGTCTGTGTATTTTATGTCACTTCATTATATCATTGAAAGTATTAGCCTTGCATTAGCTTTTTATTGACCGAGGTACCAGTTAGTTGCTGTGTAGGGTGAAAAAGGCCCAAAGAAATGATTTCATTAGCTTTGTTCAAGTCCAGAAAAAAATTCACTGATGAGCTCACTAAATTAGAAAATGCCACCAGGAAACTCTTCCGCACCCAAAAGTAACACAAGAAATTAAATACTGTTCACACTCGAGAGGGAAACAGCGCGAAAAAACTCGACAAGAAGGGAGACACACACCAGCGCTTCTTGTCCCTTCTTGTCTTTTGTGTTTTTTTGCGCTGTTTCCCTCTCGAGTATGCACCGACTAGCCCAAGCCTCTACTGTCTTGAAATACTGTGCAGTTCTTGACTTATGCCAGGGAGGTAAGCTGCTTTTACAGCACAAATGTTTTAGAAGTTTACCTCTGAAAAACACGATTCAGGTGTTTTGTATATATATACATGAAGTCATTTGTTTCCAGTTTACTTGTTATTTTGCCTACTCACAGGCAGCCGTAAACCCTTCTGTGAGTGTTTACTGGGTGTGTGAAGCATTTTACTGTAAGGTATCCAGTGGTCTTCATTTTTGTATTTATGCATGCAAGCCAAGAGTTCATGTGTTCAAAGTTAGTTACAAGGGTATGCTTAAGGTCTGCCTTTGAGTCACTTGACTGTTGTTTTTACAAAATATTTTTTTCTGCTGTAATTGTGAAATATAATTCTTTCTGCTGTAATAAACTTCAAGTTGAGTGAGCATTCGTGTGTATTCTTATCTTAATTCAGCGTTCGCATCTCTGTTTGAGCTGCTGTTTGTCAAGTCTGTACATACACCAAATTGCCAAAGTGCTCGTAAAATTGTGACACATAAGGCTATTTGCATTGTTTATTCCTGCAAGAAGGCTATAGGTTTCCATCTTCCGTTTGTTTTTAACATTGCTGTACATCTTTGTAGGTCAAGTTCAAGGAGTCCCTTAGGTAGCCAATAAGAGTGATAACTTTGTAAAATTTATCAATTTCATCCATCATCATCGTAGTTTTAAACCCACTAAGTTCTACTTTTCAGTTCTCATGACCCTGCTTTGTGCTGTGCTGTACAGGCACAGGAAGCTTTTTTATGCTGTAAGTGCAGGTGGTGTTGTATATCTTCCAGAAAAAATTGTTGCGAGTTTAACTAGGCATGTGTACGCTTTTGCTACATTTTTTCAGCATGTGTGCTATAGTTCTGCTCCCTTACACTTAATAGCACTGTAGGCACTAGCGTATGTCTTCAGGTTTCATACAGTTGTGCCTTATATACTGTAATAATGTGTCATGTGCACGCTATATTACATATTAGGGTACATGAAATATGTCAGTCGCTCCTTTGCTTCCGTTCGGATTAGGGAAAGTTATGTGAAGAGGCACCGGGGCATGCAAGTGCAAATAGCAAAGCAATTTCAAAATTAAGTGCACTAAAATGCCACAAGCCCAACAAAATATCAATGATATTTCAGTGGCAATTTTCGAAATATCAATGCCATCTCAACAGGCGCACAATGTACTTTTCAATGCTGTGTCAATAATCACTCAACAAATGGTCAACAGAACAATCACAACAGCATTTCAAGACTGCATCAATGGAAACCCAACAGAAATTCAACAGAAATTACACAATGATATGTCTAAGCACAATGTGCTTTCAATACTAACTCAACAACTATTCAACATTGACTTGCCCAATTGTGTTTCAATAAAATTTCAGTGGCCAATATTCAAGAGCCCTCAACACTTTGCTCAATGATATCCCAACAAACTCCCAATGAATGCTCAATACGATACTCAACATTGACCAATGATATTTCAATGCATTCTCAACAAAAATTTTTGTAAGGGCCATATCATGGCCCATACAGGCAGTTCTGAATAGGCGTCACTTACAAAATGTAAAGGACACAGAAAAATATCTCACCGGAAATGCAATCATTACGTTACTGCGTGAGTTATACGGGAAGCTTTCCTGCAGTAAAGAAAGCACAACGTATGGCAGATCGTAAGGAGGACTACGTGAAATAGCAGACTGCCGGTATGCTTAAGAAACGACCACTCATACTATTTTTTTTCTAGAAAAAGATTTGTCTCTTTTAAACAGCAGGCATCATCAACCTATTTTGATAATGCCTATTTGAGCCTGTGTACGTCATATTAGGCTGCAGTAACAATCACTGGTCAACCTTCCTTTCTTGCGCAAAAGGGGACCAAACTGACACAGCCTATTTAGAGTGGCCACATTATAAATATCTGCTGATCTACTCCTAAGAATCTCACTGCCGTTGTGGGGTTTTCCTCGGGGCCTAGTAGCTCCACACTACAACTGAAAACAGCTAGTACTGCATTGCGCACATACCGGACTTCATCTCAGCACAAGGGTGACTGATTTATAACTGTGCAGGGGCCCGTGCCGGCATGAAACCCGTGTCTTGCCCGGCGCACGAGCCGGGCAATTATTAGTCTGGCCCGGGTCTGGAATCGAGCCGGCAGGCATATTTCATCGGCCGGACCAGGCCGGCAATCGAGCCCGACTTGGGCCGGAACCTCTTTCTAGCGCTCCTCTCCCAGAAGAAAAAGAGGGACGGTATTAAAAAAAAGAAAGAAAAAAAGAAAGAGAAAAAAAAAAGAAAGAAAAAAAAACGCTTAGGCTAGAATTCCCCGTAAGCGATAATTCCACACAATCTTGATGCTACATTATTAGTGAAGGCGGCCAGCCAATAGCTAAGGGTAGTTACGATCGAAAAAAATTACCCACAAGTTAAAAACATTGCTCGCAGCGATAGTGAAGGTGTTATGTGTCAAAACTTTAGCCACATCGCAAGCAGGCGCACCGAGCAAGAAGCGGAGAGCTCAGCTTCCTGCATCTGCCTTCGCTGGCAGCCTGATCTAACGCCGCTGGCGTGCTTTTTGCCGCTGGCCCGGCATTTGTCCGGTGCCGCAAAATGCGGGTCGGTTGAGTTTCAACAAAGAAATGGAGGCCACAGCTAGTGAAGCAGGCATATCAGGGGTATCGGGCAGGCGCCAGCAATCGACGTCATATTGCCGGCGACGCCGTAGGGGGTGTGGGCGTGCGCTGCTCACTGTCAGGTGAGCAGCGCACTTGCACCACTTATGGCAATATGGCGTAATCTACTTTGTCACATCGCTCGTCGGCGCCTGGCTGATACGGTCGACATCCCCGTTTTGTAGTACCGAACTTTCCAAGCAATAGTTATCAGGGCCGTAGTTTGTAGCGATGTGTTATGCCTTATTCTATATACAAGTCTTATCATCCACCACTCACGGCCAGCTGATCGCGTTGATAACGTATGCGGATCGTCGCTCTGACCACTGAGCAAGCGCGATCAGCGCGAAAAGGCATTAGCATCGGAAAGGCATCGCTACAAAATACCAGCCCAGAACGGCTGCCAGTACCTGTATCCCCACGTCTACGGTATCTAGGATGACCGATAGCGAAAGGTAATAAACACGAGTTCATTCTCTGTTACCGTGTACTTTACAATTGCACGGCCGGGGGCTCGCATGATGATCTGCTAATGATTGGGCCGGGCTGGGCCGCGAGTATGCTGCCTGTGAACATCTCTAGACTGACTAATTTGCCAACTTGATCCCCATCAACTTTTTTTCTGCATCCTTCTTGGAGGAGCGGTGCGTGCCAGCCAGCATTTTAAATGATCGAGTAATGGCATATCTTCGACTGTTTATTTTTTGCGTTAAATGGAGGTCCAGGTCCTCCAAGCCATTGAAAAAATACTAGCAAGCCTCAGAGCGCCTTAAATAATGTAATGTTATAGCTTTTTTACAGCTCGCTTCAATTTCATTTCAGAGGAGGTAACTGTGTTGTGCCGTCATGACGCAAAAGTTGGTCACCCGGGAGTTGGTCACCCAGACGTTTCGTTCGTTTAAAGTTTATTGTTTCACGCACTACAATTGTATTGTGCTCGCCCCGGCTTTCTCAGTCGCCGATATTTTTTTAATGTAAAATAAATTCTGGGGTTTTACGTGCTAAAACTAGTTCTGATTATGAGGCACGCCGTAGTGGAGAGCTCCATATTAATTTTGCTACTCGTTGTGAGACCCGATGAAGCAGCATAGCAGATCTCCTCCGACCGTGACCGCCTTCTGGGTCATGACGACACGACCCAGTCGCCTCCTAGGAAATGATATCAAAAAGCAGTAGAAAAAATAATGTACAAATTACTCAGGGTGCTCTGTGGTTTTCCAGTACTTTTTCTAGGCTTTAGAGGTCTAGGACCTTCATTGAACGCAATCCAATGAAGAGTCGGAAATATATGTCACTATGGCAGCATTAGAGAAGCTCACAAGCAGTCTTACAAAGACATCTTGCATTAGAGCTTTAGGTCCGTGGTGTGAAGACACCAATTTAATGACGGTCAATAGTGACTATATCATCATCATCAGCATCATCATCAGCCTATATTTATGTCCCCTGCAGGACGAAGGCCTCTCCCTGCGATCTTCAATTACCCCTGTCTTGCGCTAGCTGATTCCAACTTGCGCCTGCGAATTTTTTTTGAAATTTCAATTAAATATAACCGAATAAAAAAATTCACCAACGATTACAATATTCCCTAATGTGAAATTTGAGCGCAGCTCTATACGTGTTTTCTTTTCGCGATATATACTGGCCGGCGTGGACAATCTGACACGTGCGGTACGTTCCAAACGGAGCGAAGTGTGGCGCGACTGCCTCGCTAATCTGGCAATCGCGAGAGCCAGCGCGTGGGTGACGATTCACAGCAGCCGCCGCCGCCGACAAACCACCCAGACGACGCGCGCTCCTCTGGCGCCATCTCGTAGCCATCGTCGCCGCACTACGCTTTTCTTCTCACGCTTTTGCCATACTCTCCGAAGCTTTCCGCTTCATGTTTCTGCTGCACCCTCCTCTCCGCTTTGCTCCTCGCGTTATTCATCTCCCGCTTTCGCTATTTCATCGTTCGCTCGGTTACGAGTGACAACGCCGATTCTCGCCGCAAGAACGGGCGTCTAAGAGCTGCGCTCTAAAGTTGAGTTTTGCAAAGGCGATAAATAAACAACGTTCAAGAAATCATCGTCGTCAGGCAACATGAATAGTTACTCAGCCTGTTTAAAAAGCTTTGTTTACCCACGCCATGACTGTTCTGCATCGACGACAACATTAGACATCTTGCGACGTAATAGACTGCTCGCATGCTGCGTCGACGCGAGGATGTGGCAACGGCACTTTTGCGGGAGCAGGATGCGCGTGGTCAGAGCAAGCGCATGTGCACGCCTGTTGGACGAGGATCGAAGCACGAGGTGGCTAATTTCTCGCATGCAGTGGTACAGAACATTGGAAGAGGCCACGTCGCCAGTGGCATACGGCTCCGGGAAGAGCAGCCAATCAGTTGGGTTGGCCTGGTCGGGCGTTAACGCAAGGAGGGAGTTCGCAGCAGCATGTCTTTCGCTTCCGTCGCATAGCTGACGCACAGGTATTGGCGAGCGGGTGCCGTCCGACGTCGAACAGTTTTTTGTGCGATGCAGCCACGTTAGCTTCGTGGGAACGCCGCCGAACCGTGAGCGCGCTGTGTTCTTTACTATATAGTCCTTGTACACCCCATTTCGTTGTGGAAGTTTTGATTTGCGTGGCATTTGTCCTCGTTTTTTTCTTCTTGACCGTGAAGGCGTCTTTGACTCACACCATTAAGGTTGCTCCTCAAACCGATATTATAACACCAGTATCAAAGTATCACACCGGCATCCCGCCCAACCACAACGAACGTGCCCATCTCGTCGCGAGGCAACTTACCCGCCGCGACGCGATCACCCAGAGGGCAGCCGCCGTTGTTGTGCGGGACCCCAGCGGAGGAATTACCAGCACAACCCAAATCGCGGTGGACGGAGCTGGGGGCCACGGGGACGCCGACCGCAATATCGAGGAGTTTCTGGCCTCGTACCGAGAGGTTCTTGCACACTATATACAGGAAAGAACGTATGACATATCCACAACCCCATGGGCGGCTGGACAGGTCCCAGGCAGTCGACCTGAGGCGGTTGCAGACGGGCACTTTCACCAACCCCTACCACCTGCACCGCCTGTGGCCCGCGCTGCGCCCGTCGCCGGGCTGCCCGTGGTGCGAGCACGAACGGGCTGATATGGCCCATATACTTTGGGAATGCCAACGCCCTGAAGAAGAAGGACCAAGAGGAAGGGGGAAGATAACAGCAGGACCCTCTGAAGCGGGGCGCCTCGCTGAGAGATGGCAAGCCGCCCTCCTCAGCGAGGCACCTGAGGACCAGGAGTGGGCCGTCCAGCGGGCCAGGGCCATTGCCGAGGATCTCGAAAGATTTTTCTACGGCGATGGACCCCTGGCAGCCTAGCCCCGGGCACCAACAGCCATAACCGCTGGACAAATAAAGTTTATTCCTATCCTATCCTATCCTATCAAAGTAAGGCCATCTACGAAGTCACAAAGGAAAATACGGTTCACCAAAGCTGGCTACGCAGCTTGACATGTGCCAGCGGAAATTAATTTCGCATGCGCGAAGCAAGTAAGGCTCGCAAAAATGATACTGAAAACATTAAAGGGAAGAATTAAACGTCTAACGTTTTACTCATGTTTCGATTATAGTGGCTGAAAGAAGCATTTGTGGTCTTTCTCCACCATTCTGTGTGACCGTCGGATACTTACTTGCACGTCACGCCGATAGTATAGCTACAGCCTCGAAACAGCGCTCGGCACGCGGGTGAAACAAGCCGGCCCCCTGAGGCACGCGCGCCAAGGATGTAGCAACGTCTATCACTGGCAGAGCGTGAGCCGTCGCGGCAGGCGACGGGACACTCAGCGCGTCTGCATAGGCGCGGGAGTTACGCCGACAGCACGAGGTTCGAAAATAACGAGAAGAATGCTTTCATCACCTCGGCGCGCCTCTTGTCCCACGCCTTTCTTTCCGGAGCGTGGCTCCTTCAATTAGGGGGCGGGCTCGCGCGGTTCAAGGACCAGCTGGCCGTCAGCCACCACCGCGCAGGACAAAAAAGGTGCGCGTGCACGGGGCGGCCGGTGAAAAACAAAGTCGGCGCCGAGGCGCGCGTGAAAAACACTCGAGGAGTAGCGGCTTTCGTGCGCAGACGGAAAGCGATTCTCCGCCGGCCACGGAAGGCAAGCGGAGGCGGTGCGCTGCAGCAGCTACTGCAGCGAAAGGTGGCGGCAGCGGCGGCGGAATCGAGTTTTTCTCAGCCCGCGGGTGCTTCTCCCATTTAAATAAACAAACCGCGCCGCCACACAACAAACCGCGAACCGCCTGAAATGAGCGTCTCGCGACGGTGCGCAAAAGTTGCGGCCATTCTGCAGAGCTCGGCAAGCGCTGGTGGCAGAAAGGCAGCAGCTCCCGCTGCCTCCTTTTACTACTTGGGCCGCTCACACGCGCTCTTCTCTCGGCGCACACCTGGACCGGCGGCGCTCCGTCTCCGCGCGCGCGCACAGCGGGGCGGCAGCCGAGGCGCAGCCGCGATCGTTATTAAATGTACGCAATACCGCATAATTAAGGAACGTGCTCGAAAAGAACCGCGCCACCGACCGGCAAGCCCCTGCTCTGGCGCTAAGAAAAGCAAGAAACACAGCTCCGGCTCCTTCTCACGTGTGTTAATATGAGGTCCATCCCCGCGCAGCAGCCCGTTTCCCAACAATTGAAGCCGGCGAACGCAATTTGGCCGCCGTTGGCTTGGCGGCGGCCACCGCTGGCTTGCTTCCCCGCACGGTAACTTTTAATCGCCGCAAAAGGACGCCAAACCCGAGCAGTCGGGCACCCCGGCTTCTTTTTTCCCCCCTCTTTAGTCGGGAAAACGTTTCCCCACCACCGCCAGCAGACACCGCCTCGCAACGCGATGGTTGAGACGGATGAACGCCGAACCGACGCCAGGAAGATATGCGCCAGAGGAAGCCCCGTGTCGATAAGAAAATTGCGGGGAGGATCGTGTTAGCAAAGACATACGCGCGCACAGCTCTGTTGCAGGCAGCTCACGCTTCTTTCTCGAGTGCTGGGCCCGCTACATGTTTCGGGCTCGCGCGCACGCATCGCGCCGTCGCGGCTGTGCGCGCTTCGGTCGCGGCATTTCTAGTCTGGGACGACGCTGTCTGACAGACGAAGCGATATCTGGTTGCCGGTGATTAGTTTTAAAAGCGATAAAAGACGCAACAGCGTGGAACGATCCACAGGGCCGCTTGACGTTCTGACATGCTATAGATAAGCGCAAGTGCTACTATAGTTAAACCAAATTAATCTTGCGTATACGGAGCTTATTTTTTCGCGCCGCAGAGTGACTAAACCAATGGAATGTTTGTAACACAAGAGCACTATTGTGAACGAAGTATTGTAGTAGTGAAAGTTGTTAAAAGGCGAAGCTGTCAAGCGATAACGATGAAGAAAACGAGGGCGGCATTCACCTTGCGATGAGCGTCTCCAGACAGACAGTCGTACCTTGAACGTCACTATACTGCGACGTTAAACGAAATTTTAGGACACAACGGCATTTAGCGTTATCCAGAAGTGTGCAGGCGTACTTCGCATGGCACTGGAACATTCGTAAACTTCTCCAGGAGTGCCAGGGATTCTGCTCAAGGTATATGTGGCAGTCGCTACAAGTACTGATGAATCGGGGCTCGTTACTGCTGTTCGCTGTATTTTAGTTAAGGTAATCAAACATTCAAGAGAGTCTCGGCACTTATTTTTCGCATATTCAACTAAGGTATCAAGCTCGCAATCTCCGCTGTAAATTGTAACGCTGTAAATTGTAACACCACAGATAAATTTCAACCTGATTTCACCGGCGCATGCTGCCCGATTTGCGGGGTGGATCCTGAGAGAATTCAAGGGAAAGGCAGGGAGGTTAACCAGGATGAGCCTTATTAGCTACCCTGCACTGGGCAATGGGGAATGAATGATGAGAGAAAGAAGTTCACAGTATGCACGCACACACGTGCAATGAAGCGTTCATCCTTGAGTTCATGTTAAGAAATGAAGCAGCGCTTTTGCGGCTTTGCAGATTGCAAACGCACGAGGCCATGCATGATCCCAGGATGTTCCCTTCTGTACAAGGCCTGTCATCTAAGTGCTCTTAAGGTGTCCGAAGAGTAAGCCTCTCACCATCGTATAATGGGCAGTCACACATGAGTTGTTTTGAGGTTTCTTCTATGGACACATGTGTTGCAATTCGTACTGTCTGCCTTTCTAATTAGAAATGAATAGGTGTTCGTAAATGAAACGCATACTCTCAAGCGACACAGTAAGGTTTCGTCACGTCGAGTAAACCGGGTAAAATTTGTAACTTCATACATGAATACATGGCATGTAGGCGCCGGTTAGTGAGCTCCGGTGTGTTCCACTTCCATAATGAGATGGTATGGGCGAGACCGCTGACGTGCCGCGCCGCATCCGTTCTCACGGGGGAATCGAGGTGATTTCGCTTTCTCCATATGCCTCACGGGTGGCTTTGTCGGCACTTTCATTGCCAATTTATCTATCACAACACTCCGGTAGCCATTGAAATGCTATGTCGTGGCCTCTCAACCGGCTTTATGACAATGTAATTTAATCTGTGACACCAGTTGTTCTTGAGGGCCGCCACGCAAAGCTTACATGAAAGCTTGTAGTGTTGCCTTTGAATCGCAGAGTGTAGCCCAGAGGATCGGTGAGTGTCGATTAACATAAAGGACTGCGCTACGGAAAGCGACAAGTTCCAAACCTGTCGATGTTGTGACGTGGCTGATCTCGAGGCGCGAAAGAGAGAGAGAGAGAATAAAACTGATGGCTTTTTCATCGCACCAATGAATTTTTTTTTACTGTAAATCTGAAATTGGAAACTGAGAGAGCGATGGGATTTGATGAATGTCTTATGTCTCTTGCACAACTCTTTGTTCACGTTAAGGTCACTCGCAGTGAACCATTACTGAATGTCGGCTGTTTCTTGTCAAGCATACTGATAATATCCCACGAGCCAGAAATGAAGCACAGTCTCTTTGAAAAGAGCATTTATTCATGCTTTGTGGAAATGCAACACTCAATCAATCAATAAAATTTTTATTATTTCACAAAAAGGTTTTGCAGATAGAGGTATACAGACGGAGGTCCCATAGTAAAAACTTAATTGAGACCTCCTGTTCATGGTTAACATAAAAGTTACAATAGCAAGAACGGTAGCTGAATGAGTAGAATTGCAAAAATGATAAATAATAATACAGATATAAGTAAATAACGATATTAATAGACAACAGTGTATTGGCAGTAAGTAATATATTTAAACTAGCTAAAACTAACATATAAGTGGAGGAAAAAGAACTGGAAAAAAAAAGAAAAATTAAAAAAAAACTTAAGCAACATGTTGACGTACATAAGAACGGCAGGTCTAAAACGAAATCGGGTTATACAGTACACTATGTCACATACATATCACATAACAAAAAAATTTTCAATTCATGGCAAAACCTATGGGCTTTCTGTAGTTTTATGACAAAGGGTAATGTATTCCATGATGATATGGCTGCACAGTGAACGGTCTGTTTGCCATAATTAGTACGTACTTTGGGCAGAATGAAGTTATTATGAAGCGCGAAACGTGTTGGATTGGTGTTCGTTAGAGATGACATAGGAAATAGCGACAATGGGATATTGTCATTTATTAGTTTGAAAAGAAAAGTGGCAAGGTTGAACTTGACAAGGGCGGCAACGTCAAGAATGTTATTTTCTTGTAGTAACTGTTCAGCATTGGCGGTGTGTGGACTCGACGTGATTACTCTAATAGCCTGGTTCTGGATAGATTGTAAGGGTTTTAGGTGAGTAGTGTACGTGTTACGCCAGGAGGTTATGCATTAATTAATGTGAGAGTGTACAAACTCTAAATAGAGTGAGAGCAACACAGGTCGTGAAAAGAACGGACCTGACCTAATGAGAATTCGTATTCAATATGATAACTTTTTTTTATATGAGTTATCGATTCGTTATGAGTTATATATATGAGTTATATGTTCGTTATACACTGTTCCGTGAAAGCGCCGGGAGTCACGAACTAGCGTTTTGGAAATCACCAATAAATACACACCAAAAAAAAAAAAAGAAGAAATTCTGGGATATTATACGTTCCCAATCCACCATATGATTATGAGACACACCATACTGAGGGACTCCTGGATTAATTTTGACCACCTGGGGTTTTCTAACGAGTACCCAATGTACGGTGCACGAGCGTTTTCGCTTTTCACCTCCATCGAAATGCGGCCGCCGCGGCCGGGAATCGCCCCCGCGACCTCGTGCTCAGCAGCGCCACGCCATTGCCGCTAAGCCACCGCGGCGGGTAATATGCAGCGACGTTCAATTTAAATGATCGTTATCGATGCAAACATGCGCATCAAACCGGAAGAAATATCCGCGAGCGCCGAATGCGCCCACAGCTAGATTATTCACCGAAATCCAATTTTGCTCTTTCAAACCTTTCGCCACGCGGTATTCCCTTTTCATACCAAGTAGGGCGAGACGAAGAAGGAAGCTTTGCTGTCGCGAAATTGCCAGCGTCTTGTAGAGTTGTGTCAAGTAAAAGAAGAAGAAGAAGAAAAAAAGAAGAGCAAGAGGCAAAGTTGGCAGTTCACGAAAATGCGCGAGTATTGATGCATAAATGGCGAGCCACAGAGAGTTCACGCCCTTTTGCAATGGCGAGAAAACAAAAACAAGCCGAGCAAAGAAGACGTTTCGGCAAAGGACCGACGCCAAAGAAAAAGACGCGAACTCTAACCAGAGCAATATCGTTACTCGCCGGCTTTCATTTTTCACCCTTTCGCAATCCATGTTTCTTTGGGGAAGCAGCTTTCCCACAACACACACTCACCTCGATGTTCGTATGCCCTTCTCCCTTCATACTTTTCTGTCGCTTCGATTACGCCCGCGCGCAACAAGCGTCCCGCGCGCACTCTTTTTATACGCGCTTGTTGTCGTTGACCCGGACGTCTCGCGCGGGAGGGCGCGCTCGGAAATTTACATTTTAATCCGGCGTCCTCCACGTGCGAGCTGAATGCGTGATGTAATAATAAGAAGGTAAAACGGAACCTCCATTCCTCGCTTGAACCTGAAGGCACAGCCAGAGAGTCAGAGAAACGAACATTGGAGAAAAAAATATCAAAATGAAAAGACAGGAAGGATTGAAGGGAAGCAGCGGGGCACAGCGGTGAAATCTCGGACAAGGCGGCGGGAGGAAAGACCTCCGCCCCCGTAAAGCCGCAGTAAAAACGGATCAGCGCCCCCCGGCAGGCTCAACAAGTTCGAGGGGAGCAAAATCGAAAGGGTGATGACATGACGTGGCTTTCAATAAATGGTCCCGCTCTTCACAGATGCTCTTGTTGGGCAGGCAGACCTCGGGAGAAAGAGGGGATACAAAAAATAAAGACCGAAAGAAGAAACAGAAAGTAGAAACAGAGCGGCTTGCACGTCGCAATCGTTGCCATCAGTTCTCTCTCTCCTGTTCCCTTTCTGCGCTGCTTATATTCACTAGCTGTCTTTTTCATTTTTATCGCTCTTTGCATAAGTTTCTCGGCGACGAGCTTCCGACCTGGATTTCAAATTCAACTCGAAAGAGTATGCAAATAAGCAAAGCATCGTCACCTTTGGCACGCGAGCACATATTTCTCAGGGCCACATCGCTGCTGCTGTGGAGTTGGAAATCAAGGTATAATTTTTTTCTCGCCTTCTGGTACTCATATTTTAATTCTGACAGTGAAGTCTCGCTCGCATTCAAATTAACGCGTTGGTTACCATAGAAAAGGAGTGGGGAATTCAGTGAGCGGAGAAGGATCAAAATGCGAGCAGAAAAGTACTTCCGATGTTGCTTTTTTTCCTTTGCAGCCTTGCGCAAACTGATCCCTTGATAAAATAATAACCATAGCTCCCATGCTTGGAAAAAAGTAAAAAAAAAAAAAATAAACAGGCTTTAAAAAAAGTTGCAGTGGCTTAGCTCGGCTATGCCAGGATATACGTAGCGTTAGCAAAGGTTCAGCTGATTATTCTTAGCTTTCCTGGTTGGCTAGATTGTCAAGGATTAGCTTGAGAGCAGCATTTGCGCTCTCCTTCTCCATGGCTATACCACACTGGCAAACGCCAGTCAGAAGCGCAGCGGCCCCAGCGCAGTGTCAGACGGCGACTTCACAGCGAGCGCGCGCCGGCGCCAGTGCGTCTACCACGGCTACGACGTCACTCCTCTGGAATGCGCAGACCGGCGGCGGTGAGTCGCGCGCGGCGGCGGCGGAGTGCGCGAGAGGTGCCGGCTCCGGTGGCTCCGGTGCGCAAGCCGTGTGACATCACTGATCCTTGCGCATGCGCAGCACGGCTCTTGATGTGCCGCGCGAAACGGGCTTGGCTAGGCCAGTGTAGCTAACGCTACAAAATAAGATAACGAACGCGCGCACGTTTCTGTTAAACGAGCCCCATGGATATAGGAACACGGGATATGTGCTTGAAGTTCTGGCCGTCCGTTACCGCTAAGACAAGCGCTTGAAGCGGCGAAAATTGCTTTAAGTATTTAAATGGGCCCACCATACTGGCCATCTGAGTTCGTATAAAACAAGTTCAGTGCCCGGATAGAAACCACGTACGACTCTGGTGCGTTACATTTTAGGAACTGTCTCTTAATATTGCAGTGAAATGGTCATAAAGATGCCATAAAGAAGCCGTAATTTTAAGCTCTAGGTTAGAACAATACAGCACGAGGAAATACGCTTTATAGTAGTCGTAGAGTTGCAGCACCAGACAGAAAGAGTGAGAAAGAAATAAAAAAAAATGAAAGAAAAGACGAAAACCTGGTTGCTCATGCTTTCCGTTAATTTCTTTATTGCAACGGAGTGAATCAGTAGTACTGATGGTCGCGATCGCTGGCCTCGTTTGGGGGGGAGGGGGGGAGGGAGGTCAAGCGTGTGGGATGAAGTCCAGCGCTACCGAGAGGCGCCCTGGGATTCGCCACTAAGCATACGGACTAAAACCAGCACTTTGGAAGCCTACTAAGGTGCACACCTTTATGAAATTAATTGCTTCTTCTGGCGCGGTAGAAAACCACGTGGTACAACACAGTGGCTTGAAGGAACTAGGCTGTTTTGCAGACCAGAACCTTTGACCATACCTGAAACTTGAAGGACCCTGCATTGAGCGCAAGAGGTGTTAAAGTGATTGAAAGTGAAGGGCCTTGTACAGCATAGATTTTATTTTGTATCTTGCTTTAAATTTTCATTCTACCGGATACTTTTATTCAGAATGTTGATGCTTGTTAAGTGTGGAACTTCCTTTTGCCCAAGTTTTAAGCACGGCCACGCGTTTTCAAAGCAGTGTAACAGCAACATACCGTTCAGCGACGAAAAAGAAGAAGAAATACTCAAGGCCAGAACATTGCGGCATTGGCGAGGTGCGTGCCAAATTTGCTTTAAGCTTTTTCTCTCCCACTCCCTCCCTTCTATAAGTGTCAAAAGAGAAATCTGTTGGCAGCCCAAATGCTTAGCTCACATTATGCTTCAGGTCGTCTCATTCCGAACGAACGTTTTTTTTTTCTTGCCTGCGGCGGCCTTTCGGTGTAACGCCGTCATTACTATAATAAGTGTGAGGCTTTGGTTATTGTTGTCGTTGTGAAGTAGTATTACATTCGACATCTACTTAACATCAGCGAAACCAAAGGTCCTGCATCAAAGAAGTATTGATGGAGTGCAGATTTCAAACCTAGATGAGAAACCAAGGAAATTGTGGTAGACTTTCCTTTCACGAGAAACGAAATACATGTATAGAAAAAAAAAGCAACATTAGTAACAGAAAAACATTTTCGTTGAAAGCACACCCACTGCCCAAACCTCATTGGTGTCTGGAATTGCGTGGCCCTTCACAATGGAGCTCACACTTAGGCTGCGGTACTTTTCCAGTCTCGCTAATGAGATGACATCATGAGAGTGCCGGATTAGCAATAGGAAGGACGGTGGGAACGCCCGAGCAGCAGCAGCAGCAGCTCAAGAAATGGCCTCCGCACAAAGGCCAAGGAAAAATAAATTGAGAGAGGCAGAGAGAGGAGAAGCATGAGAAACTTGCCGACACCCTTTCACGAAAAGGTGCTTTCTCACAATGACCCTTTGACAGAATGCCCACTGTTTGCAAAGGAAGGAGACTAGAAAAAAAAAAAAAAAGCGAGGATAAAAGATCAATGAGAAAGAACCAAAAAAAAAAAAAAAAGAAAGGCATGCTTCATGAGGTTCCGGGTGAAAGCTAAGCGCGAGTCGCCCTTTGAGGTGAGAGCTCCGCGTGCCGGGCAGCGCGCAGAGAGGTGCCAGCGGACCACCGAGCGCTGTGGCGTCGGCCACTGGAGGCGGCGAGCGGTGCGGGCGGTGTGAGAAGTGCAGACAATGGGGGGGGGGCTCGCCGGCGAGCGGAGTCTCCCCGCAGCAGCGCGCCCCTAATTAGCGGCCCGGCAAGAAAAACAAGATCGCGACCCCAGCGGCCAGTCAGCCGCGCGAGCTTTCGCTGCTGCTTCTGATGCGCGAGGCCGCCGCAGCGCCTCCAAGCTGAGAGGGCGCCCACAGCGAGGACGCCACATAATCGCCAAATGAAGTGAAGCAGGCTGTGTGTGTATAGAGGCCGCGAGTCTCGGTAACGGGCCGTCACCGCGACGACAGCCTTGTAGAAAGAGAAAGAGAGCACAGCGGCCCTCGCACGAGTGCTCGGTGCTCCGGGGCAACGCGAGAGATGCACTCCCCCGCCCCCTAATGAATTGGAAACCACACTAATTGTGTTCCCATTAAGTACCGGCTCAGTGGCGAGGCTAACGGCTGCACCTCATCGCGGGAACCGCTTGCAAATGCGGCCGTTGTGATTGGGTCGCGCGCCGCTGCCCCACTATGTTTGGCTCGGCTCGCGTAATGGCGACACGCGTCGTTGGTCACAATAGAAGCAAAGTGCGAGCCGTTACGGCCATGCTTTCTTATCGTTTATCTTACAACCGGGAACACGGCCGTCTTCTGTTTTCGGGCATTTGCCGCGCGCTTCACAGTTTTGCTCCCAAAAAAGGCGCCAACGCCAATCTTAGAGAGGGGTCCGTCAGCGCGGTAACGACGGGCACACCTCGTAACGCAAGATGACGTCGTCGAACCGTTAACCGTGCCACAGACCGAGCGCACCCCGACGTACTATGCATAATGCCGCCGATCATGGGAGTGGGCGTTTTGGGTTAACTAGACACAATGACCATGTCTCGCACCATGTGGTATTCTATAGCTGTGCTTCTCTCAAAAGATCAGCCAACATCGTTATTGTTGATGATACCATATCCCATTTGCTAAAACCAGATCGCGCGCAGGACAGCTAGTATACACCTGGACGAAGTGACACTAATTAGTACGAAGTATAACTACTAAGACTTGGAGCGGCCGTTAGCAGTGGTGATGTGCCGAGAACATTCTATTTGACATTCGGCAAGCGTACCTCACGAGTCTGTCTTCCTTCATTCTTCAATATAGGATCTCGTCAGGTGTTCCTAACTTTAAAGCTCTACTGGCAGACTTCAATGTGTGTTGAAGCGAAATTGCCGCCACTGCACGCGCGCTACAGTGAGAACTAGATCCCCTAACTTTTCATTAGCCTAGCGTTTTGTTTGGAACGTTACAGAAAAACGACAAGTGAGTGCACAAAAATTATGGGGCGTTGCGTCTTGAAGGGCGCGAGAAAGGAAAGCAGAATGAGTTGTGCAGTGTCATTGACCAGGCCTGTCAACTCCGTCTCAGAGCGCAAGCTTCTGTGTCGCCGTGCCCGGACGCGGGCCGTGACTATCGGATGTTGGCTAACTTTCGCGGTAGCGGCGGCTGCCCGGGAGGCCCAGCTTGCGGGCTGTCCACATCTGTGTTTTCGCTTCTGGCTACGGCCGCGCGTCGGGCATGGCGTCGAAGTGGTCTAAATCAGGCCCGCGTTCTACCCCAGCTCCCACGCTGCTTGGCTTCGGTTTGGTTAGGGAGCGCCAGATACAATGCGCCGCAGCGAGTGAAGATGAGTGGTGGGGGGGTGTGTCTGCGTGGTAAAAGGAGAGGGGAGGGGGGGTGGGCAGCCATGCGACGCCCATTTCTGCCTCGTTGTCGCCCGTTTCTGTCAACAAACAGGCCCATCCGAAAGCTAAGCCGAGGCGACGTGTGGCGGGCGCTTGAGACACTCTGTAGCAGAGTTCACCCGAAAGTTGCAAAGCTCGCCCGCGTGCATGCGGCTTGGCCGTCGGTCTGAGTGAGCACCGCTCACGTCATTTGCGATTCGCGAGAAGCGGCGCTCGGGTTGCGGCACCACCGGCCGCGCAAAAAAAAAAAAAAAAAAAAAGAACATAAAAATAAAGGGAAAAGCCAACGACGACTTATTTATGCGTCTAGACGAGGTTTCTAAAATAGTCGGCTTCCGGTTTTCTGCGACCTACTGGGCTTTGATCTCAGTCGCGACTAACAGGGCACCCGTTTCTGACGCGCTCTGGCGGAGCGATATGAGGCGATAAATTCATTGCGGCCTATACAAAACACGCCCGTCGCGTCTGCTGTTCGTCGCGGCAGCCGCTTGCACGAGGCAGTGGCTACACGCGCCGGGAACAGGGCCGCGACTACCGCACCCCGTTGCCCATGGGATCACGTGTACGGGGGAGAGCAAGCGCATGCCAAGAACAACCGCCGCCTGTTTACGCTCGCTGCGCCCCTCGAAAACAATCGCGCAGTCTGGCCGGCCAGTACACACAGCGTGCATTGATCTTCCTATTCTCTTATGCCCACTTCTGCGCGGCACCCTTATAATACTGCGGAGGTTGTGGGTTTCTGCAAAGAAAAAGGAAGTGGTTTACTTGCGCCATCTCAGTCGGTCAGCGATAAGTGAAGTGGTGCCTTGCTGCATGGTAGTTTCGCAGGCGCTGCACACGTGACCTTATTACTTATGATAGCGGTCATGTGGCTGAGCGCCGACTTCCATCCTGATGGGCCTTTCACTAGCACACTATTTTCTCCTCTCTCCCTCGCATCCATAAATACGCAGCAAAAGAAAAAAAAAATTGCAGATCTAGCGCGCACGTTGGAATTAATCAGAAGCGAAGCTCTAGTGCGACGAGTAATTAAGTTATATACAGCTAAATTCTCAGCTTGCGATTGTCTTCATATTCACCTTATGCGACGTGTAATCTCATGCAATGTTTCTTTCTTCAGCGCACATATGCCAACTGCAACGTCATGCAATGTATATGTTTGTGCACTACACGGTTCACAAGCTGTGCCGAAATGTCAACACCAAATCAGGCGGATGCACAGTGTGAAGCGTGGACGCAGCGATTTCCTGAGGATGAAGGCGATGTTTGCTGCTTGCATAGAGGAAAGAATGTTGAGGAGAGGTGCAATGCCTTCTGAACAATGACTCCCACGAAAGCTAAATACACAGAGCTGTTTACATAGTCACGCTACGCCTCTGTACTTGCTTAGCCTGTACCTGATACAAAAGGAGTTGTCCATTAGTGACCTTGCCTGCCCTGCAGAAGAGTGCGGTGCAGAAAAATGTTCACTAGAACAGCAACAATGTATTTTACAGAGCATTTTGAGTCCGTATTTGTCGAAACTTGGGCAAGGCGCATAGTTGCCAGTAAATGATCGCGCTTTGAGTGCTGACTGACTTCACGTTTGCAATTACAACATTTCCCCTAAAGTTATTAATTAGCGAAGTAATTAATGAGGAATAGGGTAATTATTTTCGTACTGGCGAATTTTGCAACATAAAATATAAGAGATGTTGACTCTTTTAAGAGGCGCCAGGCTGCTTGTTTTCACTAACGAATACATATAAAAAATGAAAGAACGAGCTGGTGACATAAATCCAGCAAATGCAGCTCACAGTAGAGCGATTGTCGCAGAATGTTGATGTCTGGTACTATCATGAATCTTGGTCAGCAAAAATTATCATTTTCATTGACTGATAGAGTTCTGATTGAGTTGATTTTATTTTCACCAGATTGGTGCATACCAGAATATACATAACTGGCAAATGATTGTGGGATAAAAGCTGCTTTGCAACAGCTTAACTAGACCCACTACCCCATAAAAGAAAAGCAGCAGAAGGCAACGATACATTGCTTAATTTTCACATAGCACCCTCCTCAACATACACGATATGCACAAACTACGACTTCGAAGTACAGAAAACTCTATAAAAAACATAAAAAACACAAAAAACAGTACATTATACATTCAACACAGCATTTGCAATATACCATTGTTTGGCAGACTACGTAAATTATCATCTGTCAGTTCAAAATTCTTTAGTACGTTTGGGAGAGATTAGCGCAGCAGTTGAAAACCGTAAGTTTTACGTGGTCGCGGAATACATGTGATCTGTGTGTCTTCATTTTTAAATGATGCGGCGGGATTGCGTTGTAAATTAGTTAACCTCCTTATGCATCTGACGTTTCGGATGATTTTGGATGTAACGACTGTTAAAAGGTGGTGCTCATTAAGAGTAACGATTTTTAAAGCATTAATCCTCTAAAACATGTGCGCATTGGCAAACCTGCAACAGCATGCAAAGCATTTGTCTCACATTTCGCCTCCAACCATTTTCAATAATCAGACAGCCATAAGAGAGATGTATTTAGAGGTAGAGATTGGGCTAGCTTGTAATAAATTCTTGACATATTACGAAGCGGAGACAAGTGTTGCTCTTCCGTTGTCCTTGTCCCCGCTTCGCGGCCCACACTATTGAAGCACGAATCAATCTTGCCACTCGTATTTGAGAACATCAGATTACAGTCGCTTCTATTCAAGAGGGTTTCTTCAAAGCATTTATTCTTAGGAATACTTATATGAAGAGTTATTTGGGTTTTTGATAAATGTGTCACGCATGTGGTTGTCCTAACGAACATTTTGTGATGCGAGCGAAGCTTCAGGTTGGCCTCTTAATAGCTTCATATTGTCTTCACATGACAGTTGGTTTGCCTTACAAACTGATAATTCCTTCAGAGCCCGTAGGCACGTTCCATCGAAAACGCTAGCGCTTCCAGGTGGTCGAAACGTCCGCTGTGAGCTTGTTTTCACTGTTGCTTCCAGGAAACAAAATGCGAGATTTTTTTTTCTAGCAGTCGATGCTGGGCCAAATTTCTTACTAACATATTCTCGCAGCCATCAAAGAGAGAGAGAGAGAGAGAGCGACAGAATTAAAAAAAAAGTACACGAGAAAGCGGCACATAGAAAGGATACACGAACGCAGCTCTGACTACCAACTCTTAGGTTTATTATGCTGACACCTATAGATAAACGAGGAAAAAAACAACATGACAGACAAAACGCAAGATGCTTAGAAAAAAAGTTATAACAAAAGCAAAGAGGAAACGCCACCCTGGGGTGGGGAGAACGACGGTCAATCCCAAATGTTCACGCAACTTCGTATGCTCCCAGGCATGAAATGCTCGTAGGCGACTACCTACATAAGCCACGGCAAGATTCTGCAAAATTTTCACCGAATGAGGCTTTCTTCCGGACCCGGGTAAACCAATAATTAATAGAGCGCAGATTGTATCATTGGTTAAACGTTGAATCGTGCCAGGAAAATCATTCTTGGATCGACACTCTACACCGACTGTCACGGAATCAACAGTGCAAGCGTGCGTTCAAGAGCTTGTGCTACTTAGCAAGGACGCGCGGCGCATGACGGTATAGAACACTTTGAACACAATGTCAGTCATGTCGCGGGGGTAGTTAATCTTTGTTCCACAGATGTCGTTGCCAAAAATTCTGAACAATCTGAGGAGGAAGAGGAGGCCGATGACACACAGAAAATGATAATGATAACAGTACCAAATATATGATATGCGAAAAGTCGTCATATCACCTTATCGAAAGATGAAGGGTCTGACGTACTTAAAGTAGATTATGAGGACGCATAGTGTAGTCAACACCTCCTAGATAGCACAAGGCCTACGCACTCCGATCCATAACGTCACGCTACCTGGCCCGACTGCCATAGAGTCTAATGGGGATGCTCCCGCGTAAGCAACAGTGATTTTGACGTCACCGCTTTCGTCACGCCAGCCTTGGAAATGGAAATTTCGGGCCAGGTAGCATGACGTCATAGATCGTTGTGTGTGCTATCTAGATGGTGTTGGTATAGTAGCCGAAGTGTGGCATGGTGATTAAATCATCGCGCTAATCTGTATCCATGGGAAAGACAGTGAAAGCGATGATGACCATAGAAATCAGACTCCTCAGCCCCGAGTCAATGACTACGCTAAGCAGCTCCAATGCAATCCAGCCCTTCACATAAGGTACCAACCGCAGTTACACGACCGACTGAGTGTTTACTGTGGCAACGCTCAAGATCGGTCTTCGCTTGAACGCCACAATGTGCACTGCTCAGTAAATGTTCTCACTTTGTTCCTCTGGAAGCAGGTGATTTCATACGCCAAGTGGCAGTTCGGCTTATATTGCTAGACCTACAAAATATCGAGGCCATATCCTGAAGCTGTGCTTTTAGGTCTCTCATTAGATTACTGTTTTTTTTTCTTCAGCTGGCATCACATTTACGAACGCTATTTTCTGAATTCTGCGGCAATTATTTTTTTTATTAGCCATTGAATGGGCTAATAGTTATATTTTTATTATATGGTTTTTAGGAGATGTTGGCGCCTTTAATTGGCGCCGGCTACTCCTTTTCACATAGAGGTATAAAAAAAATGAACCTACACGCATTAAAATGAAATGTCAACTCCAAATCACAATAACACAAAGTCCAGTCACATAAGTGCACTAATACCACACTAATACTGAAAGCAACTCAGAAACACAGAAACACAAAGTTCAGTCACGAAGGCGCGCATACAGTTGTTTGTTGGTCCTTTGACAATGGCACATACCCACTATGGGCTAATAGTCTTCTGTACTCTACGCTTGATGGCATTTCTAAGCCACAAGTGTCGCACAAATGGTTTAGGGACACTTGACTCTTTCGCGTTGCTTGATGTTCGTCTTCCCCGCACGACTCTTGCGTCTTTGATGGTTTGGCTTCCTCACTTGACACACGCGCGACCGTGGCAGCCGGTGTCGTGCAGCTGCAACGAGATACGGTGGCAGCTCATGCGCGAAAGGAAGTGGCTTGTTCTTTAGTGATTGAACGTAAACCTGAAAAAAAAATTATTGTTAAGTGAACGAAATGTGCTACACTCGGGGTTTCACGAGCTCCAATGCAACATTTAATGTCGCCCGCTAAAAAGACTTCGATTATAACACAACTTTTCCTTGCGGGCAGGGCAACATGATTGTGGAGTATAGTGGTATACAGTGTCCGCATCACAGCCTGAGGTTATTTGTCCTCACAAAGCAACGCCGGAGCTCAGAGTGCGGACACCACCAGACGCGTTTACCAGAGGCATTAAACGTTTATTGGAGGAAGCTACATAAGGATTTTGCGCTAATCTCCGACTACTGTATTGTGAATGCAGCGATCAAAGAGAACACAACTTGCACCATGCACGTCCTTGAATCCACAACAATGGAGGAAACAGGGGCGCATGTGTGCTTTTATCAGCTGAAGATTCTCCACGAAAAGTACAGCCGGAGACAACAAAGAAGACGGTGCCACGCTAACTTGAGATAACTAATTAACATAGTGTATACTTGGCGCGCTTTCACACGCACAATATTGTGGCTTTGCAAGGGTAACGGACCATATGACACATTGGTTGCGAATCTCTCCAGCCTTTCGTCATGCTTGGCGCACTTGTCGTCCGAACTGAGACAAAATTATTCGGGTGGTCCGAGTGTAACGCCGATCTATTCGTCAGGACAGGAACTCAGCCACGTGGGAAGCCAGGACACAGCAGTGGCACACCCAAGCCCAGCATCTTGATGATTATATCTGCGTGGAATCTGACAGGCCGAGAAATGTAGGATAGAGAAGAGACCACAGGAAGATTGGCGGAAGCCGATGATGACATTAAAGCACCGCGCGGGCGCTCCCTTAGCGGTCGCGGCACCGGGAGAGCACGCGCGGCGCAGGCGGCAGTGAGCCAGGCTGAGTCGGATGCGCGAACCGGGGCTGAATCTTCCGATTGGAACGCTTCCGGCCCGAGCAGTGGAAGCAAATTTAATTCACAACACGGGAGGTCTCTGGACTCGGAACAAGAGGGCTCCTTGAGACGGCGACGGCGACATTCCGCCGCCATTAATCACGGGGGACACGCTTGTTACCTCCCGCGTTGGATGCGCGCACGTCGCCTGTTGTGGGCGTGCGAAGCGCCACGTGACTGGCGCTAAGCGGCGCCGCCAAGCGAAGCCGGAGGGAGCGAGAAGACGGAAGCCGGCGCAGTTGTCACACCGGTGGGCTCAGACCGGCCCCTTTCTCCGTGGCTTGGCCGCATGACGGCTCGTGCGGGCATTCCTCATGCGTACACTGGGCGCTCTTCCGCTAAACCTTCGCGCTGCGCGCTGTAGCAATCGCAGCATCTGCAGCTGTTGTAATCCGTCGTAAAAGAGCAAAGAAGCGGTGTGATCCGATTATCCGATCTGAACCGCATAAATACGATTAATGCGTAGGGCTACCAGGCGCCACTGAATGTTGCGCTTGTCAACTTTACACGTAATTGTCGTATCATGTACGAGAAATCAGGGTTTCTTCTGATGTCCCAGGCACCACAAGGATTCACATCGTTATCGGCGAAATAATGTCCCAATGTGGGAATTTGGGTTTGTCGGTTATCTATTACGAGGAGTAGACGGTCCGTTATGATCCATCACATTACGATACATTGGGATCCATTACGAGTAGTGGTGCTCATGATCCAGAGTGGCATTACTAGACAGCTTTAGAATAGCGCACAGAGCCTTACATACGCTAAACGCAAGTATTTAGCGGGACGTTACGGCGCACGTCACTCGTAGACTTTCAGCTTAACGTGCATGAACACAAACGTAAACGGAAAGGGCGCCTGCTGTCAAACCTGTCCAAGACAATATAGTCAATTAAAGACAATCCTGCCGTTTATATGCCAATGCATCTCGTCAGAGTTACGGACATCAGACTCATAAAACGATCTCAAAAAAATTGGCGCGTTGCAATTCATGACTTGCTATTCGGGTGAGTTGAGTGGAAGATCAGGCTAAAGTTACCACTTATTGGCGAATAGTGATAGCGAGAGCAAAGCCATTACGACAATTCACATTGAAGCGGGAGCCACAGGAGTCGCAATGTTTCACAACGCTATTAACGCGCGTAAACACTACGTTAACATAGCCGAATAGCACCCGTTAACGTAGCAAACGTAAGCCAGAGAAACCCGGTAACGTATGGAGCATGCGCACTAGAGCAAACGCTGTTTATTTACATATATACGGAAGGTTTTTACATTTGCTTGCTTACGTTATTCAAAAACTGTCTACTAATGGCTTAGAGATCGACTTTTTAAGGCATACCAGCGCAGTCATTCAAACTGGGAAAAATACAAGCACTGAATTTGCAACTGATCTTTATTTGCCTTGAGTTTCCTATCTTGCTCGAGTGAGTTGTTTGTGAACACTCGGCGGTTGCGTTCGCTTGCTTTATTTATTTGTTAATTAATGTGTTTGTTTATGGGTAATTAATTGATTTGTTAATTAATTAATTAATTAATTGCGCTCCCGAATAGCCTTCGTTGTTTTTTTTGCCTGCTTAATTTTGTTTCGTGTGCGACACCCGGTGATGATCTGTTACTTGCGTCATTCGTGTTTACAATTTAGTCTTGATTCATGGTTTGTAGGCGAGATCAACTTGGTGTTACACATCGCAGTGTAAATTGTGTGCATACTTGAATATCAGTTGGAAGTTCAGCGCATCTTTTTATGTCGACTTAAATTAGATTATGGGGTTTTATGTGCCAAAACTATGGTCTGATTATGAGGCTCGCCATTCCGGGGGACTCCAGAATAATTTGGACTACCTGGGGTTCTTTAACGTGCACCTAAATCTAAGTACACGGGTGTTTTCGCGTTTCGCCCCCATCAAAATGTTTGTGTCGACTTGTTTGCCGCGCTGGTATACCTTCAAAATGCAGTACCGACTCACCCAAACCGCCACCTTATTGGATATGAAGTTCCGGGCCAATATAAGGTGATTCAGCTCCACCATTGAACCGGCAGTCTGCAGTATAAGACGTACAAGTTAATAAAACGACTTAGGAAATATAAACACAGATTCCTTATTGCCTGTAAATGAAAATTTCTGTTTCTGTATCACCTGTAAATTGTGAAAACGTTTCATAGAGATAAAGCAGCAAGGAAACCGCTATAATGTTAATAACATTAAATTAACAGCAACAAAAAAAAATTGCCTAACGCGGATATGTGTTGGTACTAATTGTTTTTCAGGGCTTTTCAGACATTTCCATTACTTCGGAGTAAATGATATGAAAATTAGGAAGCAATCTCAGTAGAAAGAAATTATTCGAGGAAATGAAGAAGACGATGTAGGAACACAACTTAAAGAATGTGAGACCCATCTTGAACGTCACAACACTTGTTATCAGGAAGATTGAATTTATCTCACATTTCGTATTAAGCTTTGTACTGCAGATGGAATAAACCGAACAAAATAAGCTGCCTTTGGGCACACTCCTGTGGCCGTAACTTCGAGGAATCGTTACTTGAGTGGTGTTTTATGCTGTTTTTTCTGTAGAACGTAATTTATCTTCTACCTTCGTAATAAAACAGTGAAAATGCTTCGAACAATGCGTATGAAACTTTCAGTTGAGTAAAGTAGTTTTTTTTTCTTGATAGATATTGTGACAGGTCTCCACTCGTCCACTCTGGAATTGCCAGGCTGTCATTCATCAGTAGCATCGTACATCTATTCAACAATCGGTTGCTGTTTCCAGTGATGACGAAGGCGCAGAATGTCGACGAATGGTGCATCGTACAGACCCGGCTGTTTCCGCTGTATATTTCGCATTCGCATGGACAATTCCCTCTGGATTGCACACACCGGATTACTATCGGCTGCAGTCGCAATACGGAATACGAAACCGTACCAGGTCTTGCACAATGATTTTGAACATTCCGAACAATGCGTCGCCCCCCCCCCCCCCCCCCCCCCCTCCGTTTTACCGACTTCCTATACAGTGCAAACCTTTTTAGGAGACTCGCTGTCACGCTAACACTTCTAAAGAAAATACGAGTACAGCGGTTGACGTGTGGGCATTTTTGGATGGATTAATAAGATTGCTCGTTCCGCACGGACTCGGAACCGCGAGCAAAGTTGGAGACTAAAAATGTCAACACGTGGACGATACTGTGAGCCGCTCTTTAAGTGCTAGAATGGCAGCGCTCTGGTGTGACACTTGGATGCAACAAGCGGAACACGACGAGCTCGTGATTTGCGAGCTGTGTACAGGAGAGCTCTGAAAGAACGCATTGTGAACGGCGCAAGGTTAATGGGTAAATTTAGAGCGTGATGCATTTACAGACAGGTGGGCTGTTCGCGGCACCCCGACCCCTCCCCTCAGTCAGTTATTAATAAGGAGCGCCGCTGGGCCTTTCGGACACAGAACATTAACCTCGGACTCCTCAGCCGAGATCCTTCCCACTGATAACTGTCGCGAAGAAGCCAGGCTGAAAAAGGGGGCGAAGGGAGCTCGAGGGCAAATACGAAGCGAGCCAAAAGGAGGGGCGCGAGCCCTCCGCGCGCGTCGTTGTACCATCACGACCGCTTCAGGAGAGCTCTTGAGTGATGGAAGGACTCGAGAGAGAACCCGGACAAGAAAAGACCGCGAACAGCGGAAACAGAAACGAGGCCGAGAGAGAAAAAAAAAAGGAGAGACTATTCCGTGATGAGCGCCTTTAAGCGCAAGAGCCCCAGTATACAGACGCACACAGGGAAGCTCCCCTAGGCCCGGTACGCGCGGCAGCCCTATTTTTATGAGCTTGTTAAGGCTGAGCAATTTCGAGATGTGCGGCGTTGGCTTACGTATGAATATTTCGTGCGTAGCCCTTTTCCAATGTCGCGGCAGCGCAGCGAAGAGTCTCATTTCGAGCAGCCGCAGGCGGTCGGACGCGAGTCCGTTTGGATTCCACCTCGTTAAGGAAGGCACCGCGGTGGCGACGCCAGAGGGGTTCAGCACGCGCGCTTTCGCCGAGTGCGCGGCTAATAAAGGGCACTGCACGCTCGCGATAGTTCCGGCGAAGGCAAACGAACTTTATGCCCGTCAAATGACCGCAGTTAGATTGCCTCGAAGCCGCGTGACTGCTGGACGCTGACATTGTTCTGCAACCCTTGTCTGACTTCAGAAAAAAAAATGAATGAGCGTCCGGCCTGCCTCATACGAGTTCAAATTCGGCATAGCCGAAAAAAAAAAAGTTAGACAACGGGTGCACATTATATGTTCATTTGGCGCTCTTACTTTCTGCCTTAAAAGAGGAATGTTGAATGATTCGCCAAGTCTTAAAGAGCGAGAGAATTGGTGCAGGGTCCACGGACGATGCCTTTGTTTAAGCAGCCCTCCAGAAGTGCTCTTCACATTAGTTCCATACTTTCTCTTGCTGTAAACTTGAAGCAACGAGAAAAGAACATCCACCGTGGACACCGTGAGCAGCGACCAGGCAAGACGTTTGGACATCGAGGGAGCTCGAGCGTGAGCAGTCCGGCCAGAGTTGTGCCACGCAGTCACTGCTATCAGCGACAGCGTTTGGGACGCGGGCGTCGTAAAAGGGCAGACTGTGATTGAAAACCAGACCGACACGTCAATCAGATGCGCTGTCCGGGCGGATCCTCTATTAACCGGGAGTGGCGCAGACGTAACGCCACTCTCGTCGAACGCAGAGAGAACTGCGGGGTCACTAGCGAGGAGGCCGCACTTTTACGACTAGGAGACACGGGCTCGGCCCCCCTCTTCAGAAAAGTTACCCTCCGTCGTTGGGACAGGAGAGTTCTGAACCAGACGACTGGACCAGGGACGAGAAAAACAAGTACTAAACGAATAAAGCCGGGTTAGGCGGTCCGCTACGGGACGTAGAATGAATGCGCTCACAAACCTGGACAGGAGCAACCGGACATTGACTTTACGGCGCACGGTTACAATTCGGTAGTGAACAGCAACTCGGGTGCTCCCTTCTTGCTTGGAAGCGCAACGATAATGCGATGACTAAGAGATGTTCCGGGGTCCAAAAGAATAATAAATTACGGTGCCGCCGTCAGTGGCGGCCCATGCGCGTTTGTGTCCATAAGTTATCGAAGATGCTGTAACGCTGATCAATGCATGCGTCAAAAAAAAAAAAAAAACAATTGACGGCATTCAAGCATAACTAGAACAAGCAGGCCAGTTGGCGAAAGTTTGTGTACTTGCTATTCTGCAGATATTATGAATTAAAATAGTAAGTTGGTTTAAAGCACGTACGCGTTACTTCGAAACAGACTTGCTCACGAAAAGTAGAACATAAAGAAAGCGTAAACAATGAGTCTGACACTGCCAAGCACGTCAAGTGGACAGGGGCCATTCTTGAACCTATTTCCGGGGAGGCAACTGAGTGTATTGAAGGATATCGCTAGGGCAGAGTTGTTCGTCCGGTTATGGTAGGGCCCGGTGAATATGTGGTGACTAAGGTGTGCATTCAATGAAAGCCTGAGCATTTAGTTAAGCTCGTTGAGTTTGCGCATACTGTTCTCCTAATAAATGACGACTGCAGAAGCTTTATATTATTTTACCTCGCATGAAAAATGCCTATATCATTGCTCTTAAGCAGTAACTGTTTGGTACGCATTTACCACACATTTTCGGGGCGGAGTGGGCCAGTGTCGACGCGTCCATTTCAGACTGCATGATGGCCACACTACGAACATAGTCGAGGAATTAGGGACACGAAAAGCCAGGCTCCCTAGCGGCCGTGAGGGGAAACAAGCGCGTTTTTTATGAGAACATCTTTTTAACAGCGGAGCTGTTTAATCCGGCCGCAAGTCCGTGATGCGTCGGAAAAAATGTGAGCCGATCCTGGCGTTAGTGAAAAAAGGGTCCAATCGCAATGGCACATACCCTTGTGAACTAGCGAAGCTGAGCCTGGCTAAATCTAGCTAAGCATGGTTGGGACTACTTAAGCTTAGTCAGTCATCGATAGTCAATCGATAGCCAATCAATAGCTAATCGATAATCGATCAATAAATTCCGGGAAATGCTGGGTATGACTTGGTAGTGCTTAGCCTAGCCCAAAATCCAGGACTAGCTAGGTGCCCATCAGCTCCGCTGTCTCTTTAGCATTGCGCCTCCAGTGCAAGCTACGCTCATTTTTTTTCGCAAGCGAACCAAAAATGCCTCTACGCAATAGATTTTACACGCATAGCTGCACACTATGCCACGCGCGGTATCAATTATTGCGGCCGAAAACCTGCTTAAACTTGCATGCCAAGTTTGAACTATGGTAGCCTATTCAAAACCATCCATTTCCAATCCATTTCTGCACAGAAATACGAAGCAACTATGCTGTCGATTGCAATGTGCCAGGAAAATTACGAAGCTAAGAGGTTCTGCTTTCAGCTCGTTTAAACAGCACGTCTGGGAACTACCAAAATCATTTTTTTATTGCGATAGCAATTATATGGACACTCAAAAGCAGATTTCTGCCGTCGGCGTCGCCGTCGCCGTCGCCGTCGCCGTGAGGTTCCGTATGACGTCATTTGGAGAAGAAATCGTCGCCGCGCGCCGAACGCTGTATGTGCGAGTGAAAGGGCGCGAGGGGCGCGTCTTTCACGGGGAGTGAACGCACGGCGGAGAACAAACGCGCGTTCCGCGCCGTGCTCGCTTAAGGGCTGCAGAAGTAGGCGTCTCTTTTCTCCTTTACAATCACCATATATGTAGAGCAAACGCACCTTCTTCCGACGCGCGAGAAGCCGTGGGGGAGGGGGAGGGAAGGGAGGCGACGTTTAGCTGCGGCACCAAGTGCCTATTTATATCACAGGCTCCGGCAACAGTCACCAACGCCGCACGCATTTTGAGCGAACGCGGGCAAAACGCCGATGGCGTCGACAACAGTTCTGCGTGTTGCCGATGCTGCTGCATGTCCAAGTTTATACAGCTGATAAAGCTAATATCATTACTCCGTATAGCTCTCTACAAGTTTGCTATCGCAATTGATGCTTCGCCTTTCAGGTGAAACTGCGACCACTTTTTCATAACCCAATCACAAAATTAAACACAAAGTTGTGGGAGCCGACAAACTCCTTGAGATAGTGGCTGCGTGTTTGGGAGACCACGTGAGACCAAAACCAGCTGGGAAGGTGAAGCTGTATTCAGTGGCCCGGAGCCAGCGCGTGGCGCGACTTGACTTCGCTGAGAGTTCACCGCGACGTCGCTCAATACATTCAATGTTCACCCGCACAGTGACTACGTTACTAGTTGCGCCATCGTGGGAATTTCTAATTTTATATGTCAAGGTGCACCGTGTGGTGGCGGAACGGCGAAACTCCACTCAAATGTCCCTGATTTCTGAGCAAAGTTCCGGCTAACGTACCCCAAGTCAGTTAGGGACGAAAGTAGAGGCCACATGGTATGAATTTCAGCCACAATAACAGCGCGGTTATGACAAAGCGCGAAATGAAGGTGCTGACGACGCGTGAAGCTACGCCTGGAGGTCGGAAACACGCTCCATATGGTTGCCGCCTTATTATCAAACGATATGCATCACGGTAGGAAAATAGCCAAAGCATCCCTGGCGTGGACAACTGTTGTACAGAGAACTTTAGATTGCCCTTGAGAGTCGCAATCACAGGGAGCTGCGGGTCCTGTATATATATATATATATATATATATATATATATATATATATATATATATATATATATATATATGAAGGTTCATTTAGCGAGTTTTTTTTTTTCGATGCAGGGAAATTGAAGTCAAATATAGAGAGAACTCCCCTGCCTCCGTCATACACACACGCAGGCAAGCACGCACGCACGCACGCACGCACGCACGCACGCACGCACGCACGCACGCACGCACGCACGCACGCACGCATGTACATGCGTAAGTACACAGAAAGAGAGAGTGAGGGAGAGATAGAAACATTAGAATGATAATCTTTCTTACAAAAGCATGTTTAAACATGTCGCCGCTTTTTATGCGGTGCATATCTGCGTCATGCTTACACAGATTAGCTTCAGGTTGACCTTACACGGATTGGTCTATGTCTTTTGTTCTGTTTCTAAACACATTGCTAGGCAGGGGCGTAGCCAGAAATTTTTTTCGGGGGGGGGGGGGGTTTACCGGCCCGACCAGGGGGGGGGGGGGGGGGCAAGCTTCTGCTTTTCTCTACGTCACGTGTTCGATAATAAATAGCGGTAGTTTAAGCAAACGCTATACATGTATATCAAAGACATGGGACCCCCCCCCCCCCCCCCCCCCTCTTTCACGTGTGTGTGTGCTTGTGAAGAAATTAAGTAAAAAGTAAAGTACGCTCAGTAAGCTCAGTAAATACAGTAAGGACGACAGGTACAGTGGGCGTTTGGAGCAATGGTCTCTCATCGCGCCACTGAATGGACCAGTCTTCGCAAACGCATCATTGAGACGACCCGTGCGATCGGAGAAGACATCATTAATTGTTAATTTCCGTTAAGCATAGATGGCGTCGTCCTCGTCGGGGCGAAGTGCATTTCACAAGTCAAGGACGGCTATACGCGTGAAAATGCACGTGTGACCAGGCTATACCTAGTCGCATAGCAATAGCTTGTTCGCTGCGTCTTTGCGCTAGAAAACTTAAATACGCGCAAAAACGCGTAAGGCTTTTTTTTTTTTTTCGAAGCTTTCGTCGCCCTGCTCCCTCATACGAGAGGGTTGCATTTCCTCTGGCAAGTGCATGGGCCGCTGTGTCTTCCGCTTTGTGCGAGCGTGCAGCCGTCATTGCTTTTACGTCAACAGATTCAGAATTGTACAGAATATTGCACCGCACAGCATAGATATGGCATGTGTACGCATTTTAAGTAGTGCGTGCAACTCATTTCTGCTTCACTTACGCCGGTGCAAACAGGAAGCGGCCTTGTACCTCACAGAATCTCGACTGATTGGTGTACTAGTGATGCAGGAATGAACTCCGGTCTTGTTCAGTGCATAGTGCACATAATCAAATTCTCAGGACGCGTGAACTCCGACGAGAACTGTCAGCGCCTGCAACAAGAATTTACTCACGCTGTACTGCGCACAGCAGTAATTCATGCTTGTCGGCTGTCTGATTCGTGCATTCTGTTGCGAGTCGGTGGAATTTCACTGCTGTCATCAATCCCTTCGTGTGTACATTGCTGGTTTGGGATTCCACAACAAAACAGCAACTACCAGCCTTCTGTAATAGCTGGTTTGGTTCCGTAATAGCTGATTGCGTAGGGGCGCAATCGCAAACAAGAGACGTTTCTCGCGCAGACTAAGGTTACGTTCACACTTGGGAAGCGGGCGGAAAGGCCAAAGCGGGCGGAAAGGCCAAAGCGGGCATAAAGGCCAAAGCGGCGGAAAATTTTTTCCGTGCCTGTCCAAGTTGTTCACATTTGTTTTGCTACCGCCGCGGCCGCCGTTGCCGTTTTCGTCCAGATCCATCTAGTCTGCGTACGTTTGTCGGCGTGGTGGCGCTCATTATCGCATTATTTCGAGCGGTATGTTCATTCATTGACCCACGTACCGTCATCGAAAGTGATCATTTTACGCAAGTTCGCGTGTAATCTGCGACCTTCGGTAAATTACTCGTTGGCGTTCCGTAATTCTCTTCACACGGGCGCGGTAGCGCTGAGTCACAGGTTGGTGCCTAGGCGTGATGATATTTCTTTAATAGCTTTTATTTACAAGTTGTAATAACATTTCATCATTTCGTATTCTCGGCGCCTCCAGGACACCAAAGGGACAACGGGAACACCACAGTTAAAACCCGGGCTGGCCCTTGTGCTGGGGCTCGCCAAAGCCTGCGCGCCCTACGTGAGACCTACGCTCTCAATCTATCGTCGCGACGAGAAAAGCACCCCGCGACTTCTGCAACATACCGTACACGTGCGAGGAGAATTATGGAGCGCCAACGAGGAATCTGCCTAACTATTGTCTGCCATGGAAGTGGAAGAAGAAATGGCTTTTATACTTCTACCTACTTGTTTTCTAGAAATTGACAATGAATAAACGGAAGACGCGGACACCTCGGAAACGGCGGTGGTGGGTTCGCCTGGCTTTGCAAAAGCGCGAGAAGTTGGGTCACGCCAAGGCTTCGTTGCCGCACCTCCAGTCGCGCGACGTTGAATACTATCGCGAGTATTGCTGACAGTACGTTTTAGTGCCACTCTTGTCGTAGAGCAAGGGCTGGTTCTTGATCGCGTCGATCAGCATTACAGCCTACACTTTTGGTGCCATGTTCAATTTTACGACCGGTTGTTTACATGCTAGTGTAGCTTCCAGTGAAGCAGAACGACTTTCCGCCGCGTTTCCGCTTCGCCATGGCGAAAAAATCGGCCCGAGACCAATTTGGCTCACAGCCTGTTTTTCTGCCTGTTTTGCCACCAAGGCGGGGGGATTTTTGCAAGATTTTGCCGCTTCCGACAGCTTCGAGACCAAGTGTGAACGTAGCCTAAGATCCTGCGCGAGCGCGGCCTAACCGGCACCTGAAGGGAAGCGGCGGAAATGTATACCGGAGATTTTGAACACCTGGGGTCTTTAACGTGCACCTAAATCTAAGTAAACGGGCCTCGAGCGTTCTCGCCATCATCTAAAATGTGGCTGCCGCATTTGTTGCTTCATTTGTTGCGCATTTGTTGCTTCAGAATGCGGCCGCCACATTCTCGGCCAAAACTTGACAGAGTGTCAAAGCCTTAACAAACACTGTGACAATTTTTTTCCATATTCAGACATGATTCTTTGTAAAGTACCAAGCCAAACGGAAGCGCCCAGGAATTAAATTGTTATAGTAGCACCGGTTTCATGAATTATGTCAGCGCGAAGCGACGAGAAAAAAGGGTGGGTAAGTGGGGGGGGGATTGCGGAAAAATTTGGGGGGGGGGTGTTGAACCCCCCCCCCCCCCCTGGCCACGCCCCTGTTGCTAGGTATTTCCAAATTAGCGGTACACCACACTTAGTTACGCTTTATAGAACGCATGAAGCCGGTTCGAGTGTATCAGTGTCTTAAATTTTGTTCACCTACCGCGCTGTCAGTTACTATCAGCAATAACTATCAGTCAGCCTTCGCTTGCAGAGTCATTGTCCTTGCTGGAATATGGCCTGCCTATTTTGATGGCATATTTTACATAATTAAGCACATCACGGCTTTCAGTTCACGAGAAAGACCTACTTGCTCTCTTAGTCGCAAACGAAGCGAGACAGCACGTTTTGATGTCCACACTCTTACCTAAAGCGCTTGAATGGTGCGCTGTGAGGTGAAGAAAGCTATATTCTTGCGTTGCTGCTTGGCGTTGCAGCCTGTGAGCAACGGTAGTCGCTTTTACTATACAGGGCACGCAATCTTCAGCGCGGTGTCATGAACCAAGTAACTGCTTTGTATTACTATTTGCTTTGCAGAGCGGTGCGTGCTCTAGGCAAGATTTCGGACGTCTTTAGCAAGCTAGGCGGCTAATCCCGTTGTGTGATATGATCTGCGTGTCATTTTGCTGCGCGTATTTTTTTATTCGGCATACGTTATTATAATTGCGCTGATAACTTAAATAATCGCACCGTTTTTTTTCCTTTGTTGGATGCAAGAATAGTGAAAGTCGGACGCCAAGTAGCACGTTCCTTGTTTTGTCCATATGAGGAGGAGTCAAACACGGTAGAGACTGAAGTTATTCCCGCCCCTACAGGGAAGACTAGCGGCGAGGACGGACCTTAATCGGAACGCAACTTGCTGCGCGCCATCCACCCCTGCTCGCCTTCCTCGCCCTGCTAGCCCACCTACACATTTCACCATTCAAAGTGAAGTTCTGTATCGCCGAAGAATTTGAGCAGCAGCCGGAAAACCCCCCTCCCTATATATTTAATGTCCTAGCGGCAACAAAATATCCCTTGCCCTTGTGCGTGGAGCCATTCTACGCTCGAGTCCATCTATTAACTAGCTATTAACTGACTATTATTTAGCTGCATCAAATTCAGGTCACTTTGACAAATAATGATCAATGTCACTCAGGGGCTGGCCGTGCACACTCGACGATAACGCGCTAAGTACTGTGTTGCATCACTACGCTGCAATTTGTGCTGACCCTGCGAAGATGCGATAGAGGAGTGCAACTTCGGTTCTGTGTAGTTCCTTATAGTCCAACAAGGTTGGTACGTTGTAGACCGCAACAAACTAACGCGGTATAAGACAACCTGCTTCATCAGACCTTTTGTGTCCTGGGGAGCGTTCTTCACTGTTTTAAATGCCAAGGCTGTGCGCATAAGCCGGTCAGCAGCCTCGTTGCCTGCTACGCCGGTATTTGAGGGTAGCCACTAGAAAACTACATAGTAAAAGCAGCGGAAGCATTCTATACTGACCTGTACAGTGCACAGAGCAGCCAAGCTACTTCCCTTCGAAGTAGTGATGAACAGGATACAGAGGCTCCTTCTATAACTAGCGATGACGTTAGAAGGGCCTTGAAAGACATGACCAGGGGAAAAGCTGCCGGAGAAGGTGGAATAACAGTCGATTTAATCAAAGATAGAGAAGATATCATGCTTGAAAACTTGCGGCCCTTTATACCCAATGTCTCACGACTTCAAGTGTGCCTAAGAGCTGGAAGAACGCCAACATTATACTAATGCATAAAAAGGGAGACGTTAAAGAATCCAAGAATTATATACCCATTAGCTTGCTTTCAGTATTGTATAAAGTATTCGCCAAGATAATTTCCAATAGAATCAGGGCAACACTTGACTTCAGTCAACCAAGAGAACAGGCTGGCTTCAGGAAGGGATATTCTACGATTGATCATATCTATGTCATCAATGAGGTAATCGAGAAATCTGCGGAGTACAATCAACCTCTCTATATAGCTTTCATAGATTATGAGAAGGCATTTGATTCAGTAGAGATACCAGCAGTCATAGAGGCATTTGCGTAATCAAGGAGTACAGGAGGCATACGTGAATATCTTGGCAAACATCTACAAGGATTCCACAGCTACCTTGGTTCTCTACAAGAAAAGTAGAAAGTTACCTATCAAGAAAGGGGTCAGGCAAGGAGACACAATCTCTCCAATGCTATTCACTGTATGCTTAGAAGTATTCGAGCTCTTAGACTGGGAAGGCTTAGGAGTGAGGATCAACGGTGAATATCTTAGCAACCTTCAGTTTGCAGATGACATTGTCCTATTCAGCAACAATGGAGACGAATTACAACAAATGATTGAGGACCTTCACCGCGAAAGTGTAAGATGGGGGTTAAAGATTAATGTGCAGAAGATAATGTTCAATAGCCTGGCAAGGGAACAAGAATTCCGGATCGCCAGTCAGCCTCTAGAGTCTGTAAAGGAGTACGTTTATCTAGGTAAATTACTCACAGAGGACCCTGATCATGAGAACGAAATTTACAGAAGAATAAAATTGGGTTGGAGTGCTTATGGCAAGCATTGCCAAATCCTGGCAGGGAGCTTACCAGTGTCGTTGAAAAGAAAAGTGTACAATCATTGCATTCTAGTGGTGCTAACATATGGGGCAGAAACGTGGAGGTTAACAAAGAATCTCGAGAACAAGTTAAGGACCGCATATAGAGCGATGGAACGAAAAATGCTAGGCCTAACGTTAAGAGACAGGAAGCGAGCGGTGTGGATCAGAAAGCAAACGGGGATAGCCGATATTCTAGTTGACATTAAGAGGAAAAAATGGAGCTGGGCAGGCCACGTAATGCATAGGATGGATAATTGATGGACCATTAGAGTTACAGAATGGATACCAAGAGAAGGGAAGTGCAGTCGAGGACGGCAGAAAACTAAGTGGGGCGATGAAGTTAGGAAATTTTTTAGGCGCAAGTTGGAATCAGCTAGCGCAAGACAGGGGTAATTGGAGATCGCAGGGAGAGGCCTTCGTCCTGCAGTGGACATAAATAAAGGCTGATGAATGTGATGATGATGATGATGATGACTTAAAAACGATGGCAAAACCAATGATGCGTAGTTCACTAGCAGTAATTATAGTGCGCTGTCTGAGGTTCCCCTAGGCAACCTCAGACAAGTTTGAACATCCTTGACCGACCACAGACGTCCTCTCACAATGAGCCAAGTACTGGCACTGTGGTCATGCCTTGATAAGCAGAGGCGCGCCGTCAGCGCCCTTCGCGAGTTTAAGTGGGCACGAACCTGATAGACGGCCTATGAGTGACATTATCTGATTTGTCTGCTCTGCACTGTGCTTTTTTTTTTTTTTTGACGGGTTGATGTCGTGGCTTCTTCTTTTTTTTTTTTTTTGTTTCTTTGTCAGCGTATTGAGATAACGGCCGTGTTGTCCCTCGCGGTCTGATTTATGCGCAAATATGTATGCTGCATATACTGTATGTGTATACATGAAAATACTTGTATGCACATCCCACTTCCTTTGCGATGAATGGCTGCACTAGTTACTGAACTACGCTGCCGGTAATAATACCTGTATAGTGACACTTATTGTGAGCTTCTGACTTTTGTTTGTGTGTCTAATGCATGCTGAGGTCTTTTATTCATTATTTTTGCCCGAGTAGTGTATTTGTAATTTTGGGATAGCCGGTCCTAAAGAGGCCTAGCTTCCCATCTTTCGACATAAAAAAAATACCCCAGACAAGCTAAAAGAGCGTAGGGAGGGACACAAAGAGAGAGAGAGAGAGAGAGAGAGAGAGAGAGAGAGAGAGAGAAAATCTATATATAAATGATGGTTTGATATTTATTTAGAGAAATGGGTAAAGCGAAGAGAGATCAGGCTAAGTGTGACTCATTATGGAAGCTTCACATACGAGAGAAAGAGAGAGAGAGAAATAGAAGAGGGGAAATGCAGGGAGGTTAACCAGACGCACGTCCGGTTTGCTACCCTGCACAGGAGGAAGGGGGTATAGGGATGAAAAGAGAGAGAGAGAGAGGAAATAGGGAAAGCACAGTTTCGCGCACATTTGAAAATTCGCACCAAGTCTACACACGGTCGCCAAGACCTGTCGACTTGAGGTACTGCAACAACGCCTTTGTGGCTTTTTGTCCCATCGACGCTTACAGCCATGGTCCAAGGATTTTCATTTCCGAAAATGGTCTAGAATCTGGCCGGTTCAATGCTGTTCGGAGAGCTTCATGCTCGACGTCATACTGGGGACAGAGACATAAGACGTGTTGAATCGTTTCTCTGGTTCCACAAGAGTCGCACATGGTCGTATCACCCATTCCAATGCGGAACGAGTAGGCCTTTGTAAATGCCACCCCGAGCCAGAGGTGTCACAATACTGTCGCCTCAGAGTGGGAAATTTTGATGACACTTGTAGCTTTAAGGATGGGTCAAGTCTGTGAAGATGACACTTCGGGAGGTTGGGAGAAGACCAATATTTGTGTGTCGTAGCTTTAGCCACAATATGAAGCTTTCTTGCAGCATCGGTCCTAGATAAAGGGGACTGGAACTGGTCGGCCTTCCAGATGGGCAAGCCGGGCGGCTTCGTCGGCGAGGTCATTACCAGCAATGCTGGTATGTCCGGGTAGCCACTGAAATATACAAAGGTACATAGTAAGTTAAGCGTTTCTTTTAACATGAGCCCGTGGCTGTACTCAGTCCTTGAAGGACATCACCGCATTCAGCCGGTAGTTGTCTGGGAATGTCCTTAGTCCTTTGCATTCCCATACGAAGTGATGGACACTTGGAGTTACATCCCTTGCATTTGAATATGCTTTGAATAGCAGAGGTGACAGCAGGTGGTCAGTGTCATTACATTGGGAAGCATGCTAGGGATGCGCAGACATAGGGAGAGCTAACACTTTCCCTTTAAAAATTGAAATGCAAAATGAATTATGGTTAAATTTGTGATGAGCCTCATAACCTTCACAAATGAAAATAAAAGTGGTAGAGACAACTTGCCGTCAACTCTCGTGATTTGATCTCTTGTTGTATGTTAAATCTGTAGTAGCATGCCAAACCTTTTGCTCAACTAAGCTGCGCACCCATCATTAAAATTTATCTCAATAGCGCGCACGTATTTTCACCAACTGGTTGATATTACGGTTACCTTGTTATACATTCTTGTAATACGCAAGTTAAGTACACGGTGGGTGGGCTATGCTGCGTGAATAAAGTACGATGGCAGTGCGTGTTCAAGAGAGTTTTGCCCTAGGCTCGTGGTCTGTCATGACGCAGCACCAACATTATGAGCAGTTAAGCTCGCAGAACCCAAATGCAAGATATCACACCTTTTTGTTCACTACTGTATAGACCTGTATCGTCTTCATAACTAAGTATCGCGACGTGGCATATTCACATGGTTATGTCCGTATGAAGAATCTTCGCGTGTCAGCTAGACGCTAGCTGCTTTTGTAAGCTGCCTCTTTTATTAAGTGCACTTTATTTGTAAAATCTGGAATGAACTATGCATTAACATTTCATATCGATAAGTTGACTGACTAGCACGTTAGAAAGCTAGCGTGTCATTATAACACGCAAAGGGCATCGTGCTGGTTACATTATCAAGCGGGTAACGATTCGACACGTGTGACGTGTTTGTGAACAGCTGCAGCGGTATAGGCCTAATGTATTGCGCCATAAAGGTCGAGGGCACAGTGTTGCCACAATGCGTGCTCACTTGCTCGATTCGCATCGTCAAAACTGCAGCAAATGCATTTAGTATGAACTGTGAGCTCCACTGAGCGCTGCACTCCTGTGTGTGGGTTCGAGGCTACGCGGGATCAACATTTCTGGACTGAGACGGGTAAGAGTCAAAATGACCTTTGACGACTGGTCGCGTCTTCTGCCGTGTTTACTGTTGTTATACACGAATTTTCTATATTCGTCGTGACGTCACAAATCAGCCCTCGTAATTTTCTTTCTCTTCTTGTAAATGTCATGGGGAGAAACGAGTCTACTTCCACGGCCACATGGATAGATTACGATTTACACAAGCTGGGCAAGGGCGTATATTCGGAAGCACATGTCAAAGACGTAAAGCGTACCATAAGTCGTAAAAATGACGCGACTCGGGCCCGCGCCCACGATAGAGTCACTGCGCAGTTTATGCTCACGCGAATCGCAGCGTGAAACAGTGCAAAAATGCAGGCACTTCGGTGCACAATGAAACCGGCGGAGCGAGTAGAATTGCTTTGGGGCATCACGCTGTATCAGCTGGATTCGTTCGACGCCAGACGTTCCGCCGGGCCGTTAGATGGTGTCAAAGTTCTCTTACAATCGGAGGTGGCGACATAAAAAGATGGTTTTTATGGCTAATGTTTCCATTTCCTTTGCTTCGCATTTACATGAGGTCGTAAGCCAATAAAGAGTGCGCGTACGTCACCCACGAATGGCGGGACGATTCGGTACAAACGTAGTACGTCTACAAAGGCTCGATAATACATAGCGCATGATTTCTGCACACCTGCCCATGCAGATTAAGCAAACTGGCGCATTACTATAATAATGCTACGTCATATTACAATAAGGAGATGGATTATTAGGTCAGAGTTACTACTCATTATAAATGAAAAGTCTGAATACGTTTTTTTTTTTCATTGTATATTCATTTGCTGCGGCAGCAGTTACGCACCCCAACGGCCCAACTTTCCCAAATTCCCCCAATCCTGTACAACGCGGGGAAGTCATCCATAACCGATGATAATGTTACATAAGCTGTGATGGTCAACCACGTGCTTTTTCAACTGCATTTGATATCTACATCTGAATCTCAGTACAATCGACTGGAAACACTTCATCGACAAGTCCGCAGAGTTGCCCTTGGCGTACCACAAGAAACGTCGAGCGTCAGTGCTCCACGAGACTCGTCTACCACCGGTTCGTCTTCGCACTTCTCAAAGACTGCTTACACAGTGTGTCGACTAAGCGAATCGAGCAGGGGGCGAGCCCTCCTATATCATCAGCGACGATTTAAGGGGTCGCGTGCTTTCATGGCGCTAAACACTCTTGGTCTCCTTGGCCTGAAATTTCCCAAACGAAGGAAGCGATCTGAGCGACCATGGTCATACAAAAATCTGGACAGCCAGCTAACAATTCCTCGGATACACAAGCGCTCTACGCCTGCAGCGGAAGCACATTCGTTCGTACTTGAACACTTTCAGATAACGTATGACCAACATCTGAAAGTCTTCACTGATGGTTCGGTCGATATGGAGCGCGGTGCCAGTGCCACAGCTATTGTAATCCCACCTTCAAGGCACCCTGGGTGGCCCGACTTGACTGCATCGTCTCGTCGACAGTATACGAGAGCATGACAATTGAGGTAGGTCCCACCGGGCGCATGCAGCGCATTGTAGTGCTGTCAGATAGCAAGCCTGCTCTGCAGTTGTTACAACAAGGGTCTTCTCTGGACATGTGCACTCAAGGTTCGTTACGCCTTCCCAAAGAATTGCGCAGCGTCGAATTTACTATAAAGTTTCGATGGAACCACATGCCAATGTAGACACATGTTGTTGCCCTGAGGACACTGGACATTCAGGCGAGTGTTCGGACTCCTACTGAGATTCTTAAGTGATATGGATTGAGATTGGGATTGGTGACGTTTAGCAGACTCATTGCGGGGCGTTGCGCCGTGGCGGTGGTGGGCCGACGCGGCATAGTGCGCTGGATGTCTCACAAGCTACGGCTAGCGTTCTGTTCCGCATCGCTTTGTGCGTCGCCTTGTTCGCCCGTCTCGCGATGCGCTTTGAATTAGGACGAACTGAACGATGTTCCTGTAGATTTTAGGTTCCTGGTTGCTTCGTCTACTGCGCCAGCAGGCGGTATTTTCGATGTCGCTTTAGCCTTAGTTTTTACCTGCTCTGCGGTTCGTAAATAAATTGTGGGGCTTAATGTCCCGACACATCACAGTGGGTTTGAAGGACGCCGTAGCGGAGGGCTCCGGGTTAATTTTGACTAACTGGGGTTCTTTACCGCACACATAATGCACGGTACACGAGCGCTTTTTGCATTCCGCTCACGTCAGAATGCGGCCGCTGCGGCCGGGATCAACCCCGCCACCTCGTGCTTAGCAGCGCAACGCCCACAGTCAATGAATCACCACGGCGGTTACTCTGAGCGTTGTCTCCCCGCGTCAGCCAGCAGGGGGCTATGAGCGCTACTATCACGGCTATACTACCACCTTCACCGCTATTTTTACGTATAGCCGGCTCTTCTGTTCATCTAGCTGAGTTCTCACGCGCTCGCCTGCTTTCCAGAACTTTTTTTCGCCACTGGCGACAACTGCAAGTCGCGCAGCTTTGCGAAGGTATAACAGAGAGCTGTGCCTCACCGACACGAACAGGAGCAGCTGTACTGAGTGCTGCTACCCATCGGCCGACGTCACTGAGGTCATTCTCGCAGTTGCTACGAAGTACATGACGACCAACTTCGTAGAGAGAGAGAGAGAGATAAACGGGATGGGAAAGGCAGGGAGGTTAACCGGACAAGATTTTGGTTTGCTACCCTGCACTGGGGGAAAGGTAAGGGGAAGTGAAAGACGGAAACATCGGAGAGAAAAACCAAAGAAACGAAAAAAAAAATATGGAAGGTTGTGAACATCCATGAGAACTATAGTCTCTTCAATAGGCCTACCGAACGTAAAAATTTCAAGAGTGCCTTCACTGTCTTGTAGTGTGACGACTGTATATGTCGGCGTTCCAGGATTGTCGTCTCGGTTCTGTTGTCTGAGTTCGGGATAGTCCAGGTGAAGGATGAAGTTGCCGACAGGGGTCCAGTCGATGTAGACGTGTGTGCTTGAAGTTCAACACATCCCATCAGACTACATCCACAGTTGCGGAGCTTGCTGCTTTTCGTAGCGCACTTCTCACAATTCGAGAGGAACCACCTCAAGAATTTAACTTCGTGTAGCAGCTATACGGAAAGAGCACTGAATGATGTAAACACTTTTCGAGCTCTAAAGTAAATTTATCAGATGCCTGAAAAATGCGTTATAGCTGCCTGCAGTGTGGCTATATCACCTTGTTTTAATGTCGACACGTTGATGGAAATTGCCTGCTCGCTTTCTGAAATAGGGGTTTTAAACAGAGGGTTTAAAATGCGAAATAAACGCTTTCAAATGGTTACTAATTGCTCACAAAAAAGCAAGCTGCATGAGACAAATCGTTTACGTTTGCGCACTCTTGTTTTTGTTGGTCTTCGTCGTGGCCACTTCGACAGCGAAAATTACCAGAATGGGTCAATGCCAAACGCAAACAAACAAACAAAAAAAAATGAAAGAAAGAAAAAGTCACCACTATAAACTGATGTACACATTATGTAATTCAGACAGGTATTCAGAGCCTATACCCGTGCGTTCATCGCAGTGTTTAATAGTTACACTTCGCTGAATGCTGCGACAGCGTTCGTTATTGCTTTTAATGTTAGAGTTGATTGACGTTTATAGAACAAGAAGCTGTCTCATCACGCTTGAGTGGAGCCATACGATGGACCTGTGAGCGACCGCAGCGATGGCCTAGCGGTAGAGCATCCGCCTCGTATGCGGGAGGTACCGACTTCAAATCCCGGTGCCGCCGGGAACCGACCGGTTTTTCTAATGGGTAGAGATGTCCGCTGGCCTGGTGCTCGGCTGTCGTGGGGGTCCACATCTCGAAAGAGGGCCCAATAGGGATTTCAGCTCTTGTCTCTGGGCGCCTCTTGTCCAACCACAGACGGCCTTGTAGCCGAGCACATCCGCCGCGGCTGTGGGAGGCAAGTGCTACCGCCGGGTACCTACCGGCGCACACTAGCCTTTGCCTTCTATGTTACCGCGCGTGTTCATATTGATGTGCGCATGCTACATGTGGTTACTTGCTTAGTTACATATATATGTGAACATTTCTCATATGGTACGGGTTTGCCATTGCAACTTGTGCAAGGGTGCGGCGAGACAAGAAAGAAAACATAATTCCAGAGACAGGCGTTATACTACTTTATTTGCAAGTTATTCTACTTAATTAACAACCCTTTGTATTGCAGTGAAACGAAGCGAATACTGTCACGGCAATGCGGGAGCTTATTGTGCCAAAATGTATTACTTTACTATTTATTATTACTATTTTTATAAAAGAGTGCTTTTGATGTATCATTTACTTGTTCAAAAGATGGCAACTGTCTGGTGTATATATATTTATGGCGGTTCAGAAGACGCAGTACAGTTGCCCTAAATATAGACTATAATTTTTTTTTAAGTCTGAGGTTTTACGCACCAAAACAACAATTTGATTATGAGGCACGCCTTAGTGGGGGACTCCGGATTATTTTGACCACCTAGGGATCTGTAACGTGCACCTAAATTCAAATACAAGGGCGTGCTTGCATTTCGTTTTAGCATTCTTTTTTCGGGGGTATTACGTGCCAAAGCCACTTCTGATTATGAGGCACGCCGTCGTGGAGAGCTCCGGATTAATTTTGACCACCTGGGGTTCTTTAGCGTACACTACAACGCAAGCACACGGGCGTTTTTGCGTTTCGCCTCCATCGAAATGCGGCCGCCGCGGCCGGGATTCGATCCCGCCACCTCGTGCTCAGCAGCGCAACAACGCCTTAGCTGACTGAGCCACCCCGGCGGGTCGTTTTAGCATTTCACCCCCACCAAAGTCTCAAATTAAAATATTTTTTGAACGCGGCACTACAGCACCCCGTTCATTTCTTGCGGGCTTAGCTTGAGTCGTTGTCGTCACCTGTTTTCTTAAAACAATTTTTGCCCATTCAAGACGTGATATGCACGTGCGAGTGGGATTGGGCACACAGTGGGAGTTCAACGACTTAAGCGCCTCAAAAAAAAAAAAAAAAAAAAAGAAGAAGAATAAAAAATAATAAACGAAGTCATACTTCCGAACCAGCCGGCCTCTTGACCTACGCGATCTTCTGCAGGTTGTATGTGCCAAGCGGGTCCATTACTTCCTCTTCAATGGTTTCCTGGCATCTATGAGAAGGCCACCTCTACGTTGACATGTCGTATAAATTTATGTATACGGAGCAACGAACCTCGTCAGGCTTTGTTCTTTGTTCTTGCTCCATTTCCTGGCCTCAGAAATAAACTCTCTCAATGAAAAAGAAAAAAAAAAAACAATGTGCACAAATCGTGGCCTCCCAGATGTCGGGGCCCACGCACAAATTTAACTTCTCGGTGACGTTGTCTTCGCACCATCCATTATCTGCGTGAGTGAGCAATTTATTTGAATGAAATCGGAAAGGTTGGAAACTTGTGGTTGCCCAAGGTTGTCTGATGCTCCTCGTCTCCAAGCTCCGTGCACTTGCAGACGCTGAGCAGCGGGCAACCTAATCAATACTTTGTCAGTACTTAGAGGAGCGGCGGGATCAGTGCTCAAATAGGGGCGGAATTTTTTTATTCAAATGAAAATCGGTGAAACAGATTTAGTCATCTTATAATGGTGACGGCTGCTCATTTTCACACAATAGTAAATCAATTATTTTCTCGTAGTGTCTACTGCGGGGCGCATGGAACTCTCGAGAAAGCGCCGGATGGTACGTGTACGTAGTACTCTCTGCACTTGCAGTGTTGACTGCGATGAGAACCGTACGATGGGAGCTCCTAGATGCATTTCTTCAGGCTTAAGAAGACCTTTGAGTGACAAAAAGCTCCAATTTTGCGTGGGTAACAGGGATGGAAGGAAGAGAGCAACAATAGCGCCCGTGTTGTGACAGCGCGGGGATCGTCTCGATGATTCCTTCTCGATCGTTCGGAGCCGTTGCACAAGTGCGCCGCCCCGAGTGTTTTGTGCCACGTGATCACATTACGCGGCCCTAGGCAGTGCTCTCGTTGGCCCCTATAGTGCAGAGGCGGCGGCCAGCGTTCGCAGCGTGACGACCGGACGTGTCGGGCCCAACACCGGGGCCGCGACCCCGTGTCCGGACAAGACGAGGCGCGATAAATAACTCTTCATGCACCCGCGGGACCCGAAATATGAGGCTGCACCCAACGGCTGCATCGCCATCAATCTCGCTTAGGGGCGCCGATCTAAAGGATCAGGGTGACAATGCAGGCGCCACACGTTTCCTAATCTTGTTAAGCATCCTCCTCTTTCTAATAATGACTGCACTCCCATCGACGGAAAAAGGAAAAAAGTACCAGGAAAAAGAAATGACCGGGCTCTCGGCGTGATTGTTAGCTAAGAAACAATGTCCTCGTGGAGCTTCACTGGCGAGGACAGGGAAGAGAAACGAGCGCCGTGCATGGTCGACAGAGAGAGAAAGAAAAAAAAAAGGAAAAAAAAAAGTGAGACGACGGACAAAACTTCCCTCCTAACGCGAGCTAATGCATCCACTTCGGGCGGTGCTTACGTGCCCCTTAACTTGCAGCTTCGAGGGGAGAAGCGCGAGCGAAGAATCATACGTGTCGATTGAGGTCAGAGCGATCAATCCTGCGTAGACAGCTCAGAGTCGGCAACGCGGCAAGCCGCGTGGGTCGGCCTATTCGCGCCGCTGTCTCTCGATTTGCCTTCATATTATTCCAGTGGCTCCGATAGCGCCAACCTTGAAGTTAGAACGGCTTTCGCCGTAGCAGACTGTAGGGCCGCACAGCTAGAATTTCAAGGCTTTCAAGAAAGTCCGTTACTCTTGCCACTGAAATTCGTTAGCTTTAATGAGCTTGATCACCCTCGCATGATCGAACCTCTCGAAAGCTAATGTCATGTTGTGCCTGCAATTTTTCAAATGCTTCTGCGAGGGTCCTAGAACTAGTCCTAGTCCTAAGAACCAACCCGTAAGGTATCTAACAGTTAGGACAGCAAAAGGAAGGATATCAAGAACAAAACCCAATAAATATTTTGGACAATGTTATTTAAAAGAAAAAGAAAAGAAAGCACAAGATATGATACACGTAGTAGTGTAGGTGGCTATGAGGACCTATCCATATTAATTCAACAGAGGAACTTCTTCACGGCCCTTGTCGGAAATGTCTTTCGATGGTCGAATGTTATTTTCTCGGTTGCATGGTTCTTTGATTGTCGCTTCTGACAGTTGTGAACATTTAAAGCTGAATGCGCAACTTTTACAGAAATAATTTAGTTGAGCGCTAATGAGCATGACAAAATTTCGCATAGCAACATTTTGCCGACAGTTAACTATCGTACCTATTGTACAGCTTTGACGTGATAAGGAGGCCTCCTTCTGGAAGCCTCGGACGTCATGCCTAAGTCTATGCGAGGTGGTGTTAGGGTATAGTAAACTTGGTTGGAAACGCCTGCTCCCTGATATTCCGTTTTATTTCTGAATTAACACAAAAATCGTACACCAAACCGCATGCAACACATGCCGTATCTTGAGAATGTGATCGCTAAGGTGCTATGAATTATTACATTGATTCAAAAGAAAAAATAAGGCCTATTAAGGTAAAACAAATATTGGAGGACGCATTATTACATTTGGGCTCCCATTTGAAAACAAACCAATACATTTCGCACCGTGCACAATGCCATTCATGAAATCAAGGCCACACTACAAGAAATGTCCTAGAAAAAAAAAAAACGCATTGTTCCCCGCGCTCCATGGTTTATACAGTTTTCGCTTCCGCTGGACATAAACCAGACAAGTCAACTATACTTGCTAGCTGTCTTATTCTGGTTACCAAAAGTACATGATGAGGCTCCAGTGTGCCAATTTTATTTAGGAGACAGCTTGTGAAGTCAGCACTTTCGATTAAATGTGTAACTTATACAAAGCTAGGATTGGTTTTCCAAGCTGGGTCTAAAAACGTTTGTTTCACCTTTTGAATTTTTCACCTCCCTACCTTTCTAATTTCTTTCCTCTCTCTCTCTCTCTCTTTAATGAGGAATCTATTACCGCAGTGACCGTAATTATATATTCATTAGAGCCGACAGAACAGGTGAAGTTAGTGTACAAACCATGACGAGATGCCGTCAAAATGTACCGATTAAGTAGGCAAAGTTACGCATTCTTATGCTAAAAAGAAGTAGTAAATAATATCACCAAAGCACCGCCCTCTCGCAGCAACATTAAACCGGCTGAACTCAAAAGCGTTTTCAGAAGCGAATATGCTTGAACCATGGCCGTGCTCGTCGCTGGCGCACAAACAAAGGGCGTTGCTACAGTACCTCAAGTCGACGGGTCTCTGCGACCGTTTAGACTTGGTGCGCACCTTCAAGTGTGCGGGCAACTACTGTTCTTGGTTTTTCTCTCCCCTTTTCCCCCCATTTCTTGCCCCCTTACTCCCTTCCCCGAGTGTAGGGTAGCAAACCGTATGTGCCTCTTGTTAACCTCCTTGCATTTCCTTGTTTATTTTTCTCTCGCACAATCTCCGAACGTCATCTAGGAAGTTGTGACATTATATAAAAGTTCATATAAGTCAAGAATGACGCTCTTAGTACTTTGGAAGACGTCGTAAGTTATGTTATCTACATGTCCCAAGGAGATGCGAAGCGCGCGAAAATACCTTCAAAAGTACGAATGGAACGCCCATTGAAAGCCTCTTAATAATGCCAATCATTGCTTGCTTCGTAGCTGTTCTTGCTTCGACATTTCAGACTGCAAGAAAAAAAAAGTCAAGCTAAACACGCCATTATTGCTAATCGCTAAGAGAAAATAACATGCCTGAACAGCTTTGGCAGACTTGTTGTCATTGTTGGTGTTCTTGTTTTTGCTGCTGATGGTGATGCTTTTGAGTGTTGCTTATTAACGCCAACGTATGAAGAAAATGGTTACTACAGAACTCCCAAATGAATCGCTTCAGGAACATCACAGATCTGTCCACTGTCTAGATGTAAGGAATATTTTTTCACCGTATAAACATCGTACACCGTGAGCAAAAATATAGAGACCACGGTTTTAAAAAAAATCTGCTGCAGAAACTAGAATTGACGAGCGCACCGGAACGTTCGCAATGCCAACTTTGAACTGCAGTCCTTCAATTTCAAGTTACATTCACAGGCGAAGAAGAAAATTGGCTTTGCCGCGGGATCCCTGTCCGTTTACTCAGGGGAGTACACTTGTCGTAAACAGAAAATAACTGTAGTGGTTGCGGCATTGTGTTGTGCTGTCCCCTGTATCTGATTACAGTCTAACCAGTGTTCTGGGCACGATGAGGTCGGATAAAAAAAGAAAGTAGCCACAACTAGGTAGAGGACCAGGAACTAAGTGAAGAAGAGCGCATCGCTCCGGGGTCAATGACAGACATAGGTCGGGGAGATCCGAATACAAACAATGGACACCCTATGTTGATTCTGTCAGTAGGGGAGCTAAAACAACCAACGTTTGTTTTCATGACACACGACAGGCAAGATCCGAATGTTTTGTTATAAGGTTCGCTTGGCACTAGGCGACAAAGGACTAAATTTATCTCTACCTGCGGCACTTACTAATAAAGGTATAAGCAGGGATTTCTGCCGAGTTAAACGGTACCTGCGGCAAATATGTGGTGGCGTCGAATGCAAAAAGGGTCACACATGAGCTTCCACCATTGTTCCTTGCCACGTCGCTCTCGCCGTATAGCGTGCGAGCAAGAACCCCCCCCTACAACGTCTTCTGCTATTTTGCTCTTCACCGCCTACTTTTTCGAAGCGCCAAGCACTTCCGCCGGCCCTGTGTTATGACGGTGTTATCCTTACTCTCTAGACAAGACCGTTCGCCAGTTATTGAATAAGAGGATGTGTCTTACTAGTACAGCCCTAACGGGCGGCCGCGAATTGCGGAACAAAATTTGTTTACTAAAGACGTTTTTTGTTTTTTTGTTTTTTGCATGTTGACGTGAAGACGAGAGCACTCTTTACCGGACCAACAGCCCAGAACTGGACCTGGTGGCAGCAAGCGTGGCGGGGGTGATCTGTGGAACAGTCCCTTGGGAAGGGAGAGATGAAGTGTCGTGTGGCGAAGCTATTGTGCATGGCGCGACAACAACAGATGTCTCGGAATTGCCCGGTGCCCATGCGGGGACGTCCGCCGCCAAAGTGCCGCCAGAAAAGCGCCACCCTACTTTACTTTCGCGCTTGGATTCCGTTGTTGTACTTATTTTCTTTGACCCGGTTAAAGATCGGGGGCCTCCTGCCATTCGGAGGGTTTATTTATTGCTATGGTCCGCACGCGCCCATCGCGCCTTAAAAGGTTTATGAGCAACGGCAGGGCGATAACGTCGACGCCAGGCCTGTCATGTCACTCGCATCACTGAAGCAACGTGCTCCAGCAGTGGCGCCCGATTCGCCGCCCCGGCAGCGCCACGCCGCCATCAAGACGCTCGAAAAACGGGCTGCTTTTGATGTCCATCGGCATTAGCACTGGCCCTTCACCTTCTTGCTTGTTTGCGGCGCCCTGCTTGTCAATAGATGCCCAATTAAACTGACGGCGGGCTCAACTTCGTAAAAGCGCCGTTTGCTGCTCATATGGTGGTGTAAGAAAAGAACAGCGGAGAGGGCGTCTTCCCCCAACCAAACCTTTTGTCTTCAACCTTACTTAATATGCCTCTACCATCTTGAACAACTCAACGTCTCTACTAAACACAAAAGTTCTCCACGAGTAACTTTTGAACGGTACCTAATCGCATGTCAAGTGAGAATAAACGCGTCAGGAATTCGTGGTTTGTGACCTTAGCATTGGGCAGAGGGCTCGTCAGGAAACACAATCAGGCTGACACATGCAGTCTAGCCGGCCGAACACTGATCAATATGCGGATAGACCCAGAAGGAACTGAATGCACCGAGTACCTGAGTGCCGTTCTTGGCAAGTAAATCCGATAAGCGAACCGTAAACTACATGCTAGCCCCTTCCAAACCATGTCTGCATTTTAACCTGCATTTTACCTTTCGGTAAAAGGTACTAAAATTCATTGATGGGATCTAACGTCCTAAATCTCCACAGTGGCTGTGAAATTAGTTTGACCACCTGAGTTTCTTTAACCTGCACCTAAATCTAAGCGCATGGGCGCTTTATTCTTCTGCTTCTTCTCTTTTTTTATATACACATATCTTTTACATTGGAATGCGGCGGGAGCGCGCGGGAAAAATCACTTCCACAGGGCACTTATGCAGTTTCTTCACGAAGAAGGACTGCACTCCTTTACTTAACTATAATATGCCGCATATTGCAAGCCATGCGGTCAAAAGGAAAGGCAGGGACAGTAAGAATATCAGCGTACTCATGTTATAGAAGGACGCTTGGAAACATTCCAACACACAAAATGCGTCACAGCTCCTTTGAGAGCTGAATGTCACACCTTGGTCGTGGTGCATCATTATGAGCATGGAGGTAGCTGTGAGAGTGAATGAACTTTCGGAGAAAACAGTTACCCTCATAAAAAAGCACACTCTCACCCATTGTCCTAAACGTCGTGTGAGCGGAATGAAGCACATAAATAAATATATAAAAAAAGGAAAGTAAAGGTAATCTGTGATGATTTCATCTCACGCAAGTGTCCCCAAGAGAATTTTAGTCATGTTATCGCGAACGACTGTTACCACTAGGGCGAATGATTGTGATGATAGTTTTAAAGTGTTAGTTATCATCTAGGCTTTCAAATACAATAGCAGCACAGCGGACTATGAAGATGAAGGATTATTTTTCGCTTATTGGGGTGGTCTTACCCTACCTGTATATCTGTGATGTGACTGCTACGGTTAATATTTGGATCTGACTTAAGTGTTGTGACCCAATTCAGTGATGGCCAGACGTCCGTTTAGTAGAACCTTGAAGTAACACCTAAGATGCTTTTTTTTCTCACGTGATGGCCACTCATTGGTGCACTTCTAGGCACAGCTAGTGCCCTGCGCAACCGTGCGAGTCGCCAGAGACAACCGTGGGTCAATGAGCACCAAGCGTCCGAACTCCTAACACGAGCCACGCGAATCGACGAAGGGGAAAAACGAGTGTCGCTCCCGGGGGAATAATAGGAAGCTGGCGTCCTCGGACCTGCTTCAAGCACTGTCGCCGCTTGCTTGTTGCCGACCCCGCCTGGGAACTAATGAAATTTCTTAGCAGGCATTTGTTCGCTCTCCTCTTAATGCGGTTGCCAACTGTTTGATACGCGTTGTCGAAAGCTGCGTGCCTGCTTCCATCCTCTCCCTCTCTCCGCCCATCATCTTCCCCCTTAGCTGGACCGAGCTTCTTCCAGTTCGGCTAGTGCCTTCTCGGCCCCTCACCCGTCGCCGTCGCACCAGCTCCTCTCGTTGTTCTCGGCAAACAGGGTAAGGATGAAATCTAATTGCCAAGGAGAAAATTTCCTCGCAAATGGCATTACAAAGAACGGGTCCAGGAGCACGTCACAGGCCTCCACCGTGTCATGGTGACAGCGCGCGGTCGGGGACGCGTTAACAAGTGCCACCGTTATTATTATTGTCTCTGTCTGTTTTTATTAAACAGATTGCATGCAGATTAGCACAGGAAAAGCTAAACTATAACCATTTGAAAATTCGTGCAATATTTGCCTTGTATTGCCGATTTCGGCGAGAATAAATGAAAAACGAGTGAAGTACTCCTGCGCCTAGTGCAAACAATGAAAAGAAACCAAAAAGCCAAGGACGTCCCCGCAATACTTAAGTCACGTGTAGCGCAACCCATTTAATGGCGCTATGACACGACACTGTCGATGACTGCGATATGACGACTACATCGACGGGATGACGACGACACGACGACGGCACATCTGAGACAGCGTAAAGGAGTCTATGAAAAGGACGCTGAGAATTAATGTTACGCTGAAACCCGTGCTGAGAATGGCCGCGCTTCAGTTGGCCAAAGGTGCCTATTCGCGTCATTTCAGTGCGACAAGGTATAGATGGGCTCTCTAATCAGAAACACCAGTTCTTCGTGTGGGCCGCGTCGCAGTACTGATAGCAAAGACACTGCAGCGCTGCCTTCGAGTCACTAAATACGGACCATCTTAGGGGTTATTTTTGGCTGACGAGACGAAGCGCAGCGTGAAGTACCTCGGCCGCGAAAGAGCACCACGTCACATTTAAACGGCTTCCAAGTCAGTGCGGCATCATAGGTAACGAGAACGCCGATGACGCTTCCCGCTCAGCTCTTGAAAACAGTACACATGAATCGATACCATTGGCAAGAAAACTTCGCGTCTTGCAAGAGACATCACATTCTCCGCGAGGAACACTCCCAAGTTTCCAAAACAACTGACTGCACCACCTGGACTCTTCGCTCCGCATTCACATCACATCGGGACTTTGATGACGCGAAGCTATATTCTCTGCTTTGCCGGCTGTGAGTCGCCTTTACGAATTATTTTGCCTTTTACGTTAGAATCGCTGACAACGCTACCTGTTATGACTGTGGTCGTGAGGAGACCCTTGAACATGTCCTGCGTGACTGTCCTCGAAAGAATAGGGCGAGACGATCGGTCGCGACTGATCCAGGTCGCGTTGATGGCATACCGTCGTCAGAACAAACATGTTGGAACGCCGACTTCAAAGCCATTGCAGCATAGGGCCATGACGGCAGTGCTACAATTTTTAAGGACGGAAAACCTGCAAAAATGGTTTTAGCCTTCATTCGTGTTAATTGCCATCATGTGCTGTGATAGCGTGCGGTGGTGGTTACCGGCTGTGATCGTGTGCCTGTGCTGCGTCTATTTTCTTATTTCTCTACCTCCTCCTCTCCCGTCTCCCAGAGTAAGGTAACAAAACGGACTTTTTTTCTTTTCTGGTGGATCTTTCTCCCTTCTTTCTTCGTTCACTGCGACGAGCAGTTCTAAGCTATAGTTTGCCATGTATATCCGAACTTTTAGCTACGTTGCCGTGGGCATGTCTTTGGCGCCATGTCGTCGTCGTCAGGCCACCTTCTCACCCTCAGATTCAACCTCACTATATGGCGAACAAGAAGAAGTTTGCCCACAAACTGCCACTGGCAATCAAGCTAATGCTGTTGTGGCATGTGCAGTTGGGAGCCGGAGGGAGGCTCTTTACCTCTGAGATATTGCGCGGAATTCACGCTTACGAGTTTTAGCGCGGTTTTGTGCGCCACCGTCCATCTGAGAGTGGCTGCGTCTGTGCATGTATATTTTGGTCGTCCCAGCAGGAACTATACTGAAGCGGACGAAAACGACGTTGTCTGCGACGCAAAAAAGAAGCTCTTAAGAAGTTCGCCAGCCGGGAGAGACTGCTGCTGTCGCAGTGAATGAGCTCAGAGCTGGAGGGGTTACTGAATTGTGCTATTTTAGAAATGAATTAGGACTATGCTGAACCTCCCATGACCTTAAATGTGTGCAGGTCTAATTTTCAGTTCATCGTGCCTGTTAATGCCGAATTTCACCTTCGTTGGCCTGCCCATCAGAGCGATTTAAAGTGTGCATTGAGCGTGGCGTTACATTTATTACATAATGCTTATGCAGTATAGAAGGGCAGGAAATATAAGAAACCTTGAAGCCCCCTAATCTGTCTTTGTTGGCAGTGAATTCTTGTCAGTTTCCGCCCTAAACTCATTGTATTTACTCTTCTGTTTAGCTGTCTGTTCCTTCTCCCTCCTTTTTATGCTTTAACATTTTAACGGTCTGTCCGGGCCTTGGTTACAAGGGCCCAGACGAATGATCGCTCATGAGTGTATGATGACTTTTTACATATAATCCACATGACTTTCATGACTAGTGGGCATATAACTTTTTTCTTCAAATAAAAGCTTTCATTTGTTAGACCAGCGCTTGTCCTGTCTTCTTCCTCATGTTTCTTTTGTGTGCGCGCTGGCCAAGAATGGACGGGTTCCAACTCTCCCGCTTTTCAACCCTTCTACAATATAGTGTTTTCGACTTAATAACCGGCAGGAAATAACTGCCAGACAGGCGGTCTTTTAGTGGTGCGAATCAGTAAAGGAGCACGCATTTTTCTTGCTGCAGGTGTGTTTTCCCGATGAGACTAGATATAGCATTATTCCTTTGAAATTCTTTTTCTATTATTGACCCGAGCGCCAGGCATCTGCGAATGCCACCAACACTACACGTCAATTCAAGAGAAGCTAACAAGGCGCGAAGTGGCCGATGTGTGCTAAATATTACGCAGGACGCACAAAGGTTTCACGCATACAACGGCTGCTCGTAGCGCGCAGGGAGAGTGACTTAAATGCCCCCGAACGTGGCGTTCTAGGAGACGTTTGTCTCCTCAGTGGCTAAAACGAGACTCGGCCATCGGAAGCCAGCTCCGCCTCGCGTCGTGATGTATGCACGACGTGGAGGCGTTCGCAGCACGAGTTAAAAGATCCCGCTTACAGAAAGCTCGCGAATCGGCCCCATAAATCAATCGGCACGCTTTGCAGCAACGACACACCGCTAGTGCGTCATGCGGGCAGCGGCTGGGGGCTTCCTGCAGCAGCCATCTAATTATAGCCGGCCGTGGGCACTTCGTACGATCGACTGGTCGCAGAGAAACTGAGACACAGAAAGGACAACCAGTTCATGTGGCTTTCGTGTTTGTTTTCTTTATAGTACCACGTGTATACGACTTAAACCTAACAGTTTCGAATACGCCCCGCTTACTTTCCTAACAATATCAACAAGAAGAAAGACAAAAGTAAAACATCAGATTTACGTTCAAAACATCCGTTGACTGATATCTCCGCGAGCTGACACCAAGTGTGCCCCCCTTTAGTTATATGTATTTTCAAGGGAATACAGTTGAAATCATGCTGTAAGTCAAACTCTATAAATTATTTCACACGCAACGCACCGTCGCCATTGTTGTTTATTATGTGATAGTAAGATAAGAAGGCAGGTTACGTTAACGATGGCTATCCCAAAAGCTCCCGTCTGTCAGTAAAACGACACATTCCTTATGTATGGTGCAAAATAAGTGCTGTACCACCGCGCCACACGGTAATAGGAAACCATGCAGCAAGTGCGATCGAGATGTCTTCGTAGGCCACTACGCGAGTGAAGAACAAGCGGCCAAGATAGCTGGCTGCGTGAATGTAAACGTTTTTATTTTCTTCTAGGGCACCGTTTGTCTGTATTTACGGCTTCTTCTCTGTTATTGTCATTGCAAGAGCGCTGAATCGTACAGGAAGGGCCGGGTGCAGCACCGCCTACGATTCTCAGTACTACCACCGGCGCTCTTTTGACCTCATTTCTTGCTCACGCGCTTGTGAACATGCTCTCCCTTTGCATTTCAGGAAAACTTTTCAATTTCAATAGGAAAACTCCTAGGGCCTTTCTTTTCCTCTATCCCATTACCTGCAGAGTATCGTGTAGGCGAATATAGGCCGACTAACCATTCTGCTTTTCAATAAAGAGCTTTCTATCCCACCCTTACACGAATCCGTCGACTAGAGATTACGAAAGAGTAAAACGGCAGGAAAGGGCAAACATGGTCACTGTGCTGAAAACAGTAATATGTTGAATGTACTTACCAATTTAAATGGTCATCCTGTCATAAGTTTCTGAGCAAGCAGAGAGAGATAAATGAGATGCGAAAGGCAGGGAGGTTAACCGGAAGGTAGATATCCAGTTTGCTACCCTGCACTGGGAAAGGGCCAACGGGAGATAGAAAGATAAAGAAAAATGCACACACATATAAAGAGAGGGAGCAAGGAAGATTGAAATGTGATACTCTATCTAAAATGTGGTACAAAAATACAGAAACTATTTGAGGTGCCGCAATGGAAAAAACTACTGAAATTTAAGCTAAAGGGCCTCCCGATCCTGCGCGCAGAACGTCGGGTTAACATATGCGGTAGTTTTTTTTTTCTTTTTTTCTTTTTTTTTTACAATATAACGCTGAAATGAAGATGACCCATTTACCCTACCATCCCCCCTTAACGCATAGCCGGTGGCTAAACAGCTACTCAGTTCCTGCATCTTTGTCATATTTACGAGCGTTCCTGTAGTTCTCTCAGTCTAGGACTCTTGCGGCCTATAGTGCTGTGGGCCCCCCACAGCACTATAGTCAGTGCTGGCCAGCCAGCGCTGGCAGCGCGGGTCCGGGCTGGACAGCACAGCCGCGCACTCTTCGGGTCTGAAGTTGGTGTTAGGAGGTGTATTGGGTGTGTGGGAACATTCCCAGGTGGTGTGGTATAGAATGATGCGTATTGTTCGCAGTGTCGGCATTTGTAAGAGTAAAGCATTGGGTGTATATCGCGATAGAAGCTGAGGTGGGGGAATGTGTTTCTTTAAAGCTGTCGCCATGTTGCGGCTACTTGTCCTGCCAGGAGCACAAGTTTTGATCGTGGCTGAGCGTTGTCAACAAACGGAGAATAAAAATATGGTGATCGTGAGCTTGCTGATTTGATTCCTGCATGGGGTGTCATTTTTCGCTGCACCTCTCCACAGTTAACCCATTGGTCAACCCCGGTGATCTACGTTTTAAAGAGAAGTATTTTTTGCGCAGTTTCTTTTGTGAAGTTTTCTTTGGCATAGAGTTTGATTGCGTTCGAAGCAGCGTTGCCATTTTAGAAATTTTCTCGTTAGATTTAGCGAATTCCTTGTCTGTTTAGCGACACATTTTTCTGTTTAATGAAGGCGAACTTTCTTAGTGACATTACAGAACTATTGGCGACATTTTAGCGACTTCGAAATACGGAAGGCTGCTTCAAAAATGGCATTATAGGACGCACATTACTAGTAAAAAATTACAAGTAAGCGGCCCAAATGCCTGTACGGCGCGTGGGCTGTGTACACGACCATGATGAAGCAACAGTTGTCTAGACATGAGTGCGTGGTTTTCCGACCCTTCACAGCACGGTAGTCTTAACAAGCTTGGCATTGTGCTCACGAAATGTACGTTCTCCCTTTATTTATTTATTTATTTATTTATTTATTTATTTATTTATTTATTTATTTATTTATTTATTTATTTATTTATTTATTTATTTATTTATTCTTTCTTTCTTTTTCTTTACAAAAGTGAGTTGAATGAATCATAGTTAAGTTTGTTCTCCCAGGACTTCCAAGCAGACGATTCTTCAAAGCGCCTTCGTCGCCGTGCGGCAACACTTTGCACTCAGTAAAGCCAACTTTGGAATACGTAGGTTTATTCTAAAAAAAGTAGGTTACATTCACTATAGCAGCAGTAATTTATCGGCGCGCTCGCTCTCATGTCTGCACACTCGTTTAAACACCCTTGCGAATTAAGGCGGTACCCTTTAGCATTCCTCGCTCACGTTCTACCAATCAGTTCTTATACATGGCATATTTTCTTCTAAGTAGGCGGGACGATCAACACTCCACACTGTGACCGCCCTTTTTCCAGTGCGGTTTTTGTAACAGAGAACCCAACACTTAAAGGAACGCCACATGGCCCTCTTGCTTGAAGTTCGCACACTTCGCTACAGCTGGCCCAGTGCAATGACATATATTGCGAACACATAAATTACCCCCTGAGCCAGCTAACCCAGGACATGCTCCAGAATCGTACTCGATCGCGTGCGACGTTCCCGCCACCTCTCCCGTTACATACGTATGCTTGCTCGACGGCGTAAACTGTGTATCTCCCATCACCGCAACGGAAATGACGCCACCCCCGGCAGTGCCTGTGTTTGTGTGAGCCCACAAGAACGCGCCTATATGCCGCTGAGCGACATGCGCGCGGTGAGGCGGCTGTTTGGCCTCTCGTTACATACGCTTGTCCATAAAGTGTCATTATATCTTGGGCACCGCAGATGGAGGTACGCCATTCCCAGTGGTCCCTGTGGTCGAATAGCAGCGCAGTTCTAAGAACACAAATGACGCGCCGTCGGATGCGAAAGAATAAACAACCTGCTCGAGTGTCATGCATATGTTCCCCGGGCTCTAACGCAGTTGCGTTCAGTGCATGCAAGAGCGATTATGTCAGCGAACTTGACTGCCATTACGCTTCAGATTCTGCAGTTTCACTATACATACGTTCGATTGGTTAACGGTCGCAACCGTCGCAATAAATTACTTTAGCAAAACTAATTGTAATAAAGTGTAAAGCAGCAAGTGCATCAGTGCAATAATAAACAACGCAGCAAGCGCATAATCAATACAGATCGACTTTAGAAAGGCTTACATACTGGAGCGACTGCGCTTGTTTACGCGAATCTGGACTTCCGTTTCTCACGGTTTTCGGGCGAATCTATACCGCGTTAAGCTTTCAGGTGGATCAAGAGGAAAACGCATAGTATTTCACCTATACAATGATCACACAATTGTAATCTACGCTTTAACAACATTCGAGCAAGCGCGTGTAGGAGAATGTTGTTCTCTCACGAGCGCCGAGAATTGCAAAAGTTGCAGGGGTAATCTGCTCCAAGTGCAATAATTTTTTGTAATTCAGGCTACCTTGTTTTTTTATATCACTCTAGATATTTAACCTTAAAATTTCAATGTAAACGCAAAATTTCAGCTTACCTCAATCGTTGTCATGTAAATATATTAATAAATTAAAAGCCCTGGACACCCTGAAGGTATATGTACCGTTTATTCGAACCTCACCTGCACGGACCCTAAACAAACGCGTAGCGCTACTGTAGATGATTAACGCCATGTTAGTGTTAGCAAACGCCTATGGTATTTAAAATTGACTCGACAATTTTAGCAATTTTAGCGTTGGGTGCGTTCATCGCCGAACCCCATCCAGCTCCGAGACGTCATCACCCACGTTATCACCCATATTATTGCCCACGTTACCACCGGGATCGCCCAGCCATGAATGGTGTATGATAAATATATATATATATATATATATATATATATATATATATATATATATATATATAATCGAGCGAAAGGAATGTTTACATTATGCCGACCTAGACTGCCCATACTTATTCGTTACAAAGAGCCACTCCTGAAGCAAGCTCCTTTTACAGCAAGACTGTATATGGCTACCGCGGAAAAGTTTCCGCGTCCGTGCGCGTAGACAAAGAAAACTTTTAGTCTACATTACAATTACAATCTACATTACAATTCCAATCCGATGCTATCATGTCCGCAGGTTGCGTGTAAGTCGTACTTTGCAAATTTTGTGACGCACTTTACTTCGAGAAATTGAATTAGTTCAATAACGCACTTGCGCCAGGCGGGTAGTCTACTGGAATGAGGATGTATATGCTGCACTCCTGCACACCTGCGTGCGCGCGTGACGAACGTGTGCTCACGATGTATCTGTCCTTGATGAGTGGGCGCTTTGTCCGTTGCATCGGTCGCGCAGAGTATGCTGCGACCGTAATCGACATCAGGGCAAGACTGTTAAAAAATTACAGTGACGTTGACTTAGTGAACGCGGGTTACGCGCAAACGTATGGACGCCGCGAACGTGCACCGCGGCGTTGAAGCACCAACGGAACGGCGCGAACAAGGTCGTGGACGCTACATTGATCTCGATGGTGCGACGCCTTGTGGTGGTGGTGCTTGTGTAACGTCGGCAACAGCTTCGCTGTATACATCCACTTTCACAGGGTGGAATGGAGGCGGAAGTTTTTTTTTTAATGTTTCCTTTGTGCTCGGATATTCACTCCTGACTCATCAAATTTAGAGTGAAATAGTTATCTGAGTACTAAAGAAGTGACAGAAAAATAGGGGGGGGGGGGGGGCGGATTTTAATACAGAAACGTGCGAAGCTTAGTGTCAATTTCCATCGTTTTCGGCCGCGATGCCTGCCACACCATACATTGAAAAAATAGGAGACAAGTAGCCTAGACGTTGTACAAGACTGCGCGGCTTAGGAAAACTTTGATGCTGTGCCCGACACGCCAGCATAGGCGAATATTTATAGTGGTCCTCCTACGGCCTTTGGCGTCAGTTGCGCTGAGGTCCACTGAAGCCCAACGTCAGCAACACTGGGTACACCACTGAAGCTGTGGTGGGTGGTCTTAGGGATGAATGTTGCACCCATTAATCATAGCTGCTGCGAACACCTCATACTGAGCGGCCTGCGCCAATAATTTTGGTTTTGAGCAGTAGCAGACCCGTTAACGACGTTGCTCTGTTGACCAGAATAATTATTCACCACGTCGAGAATTCGGCTATCCGGCGTGTTGCCGTTGGAAGAGAACGCTGCGCAGAGCTGCCGTTCGATATGCATCGCCCACCAGGTATACAGTTTAGATGAAAAATAAATAAAGTAAACATGCTTGTTAAGATAAGGACATTTGCACAAGTAGCTAAAATTATCCACGTAGTAGCAGATATCACACTTTTATACACGAGCGATAGCTCTGAGGTGAGACAGCTCAAGGTATAACGACTACAAGAAGTTGAGGTTATTTTTTTTTCATAAGCACTTGATCTGGCTACGTTTGGTTAATTTAGGCACGCCATTTTCGGCGCGTACATTTCACCCAGACCACGCAACGTAGTAAGGAGCAGCCGGACAATACTTATTGACCGGAATCGTCACAACAGGAAGAGAACTGAGTCCGTTTTTAGGCAGAAATTGAAATGACGACAAAAATGCTATTCTAAACAGTTCACCTTCGTACCCACTTCGCTCACGTGAACAGGCATACAATAACAATGTTATTATAGCTTAATGACACCGAAGCCGGTCACCACCTGCAGCAAGTTATCTTTTCGTCCGCATTTATTCACCCTTAACTTACTATTTCCACATTTCAATTAACATTGAAAATAATTTACTCTATGCTTTCTCTGGATTCATTGTCTGCTTATTGTGTGTGTGAGTGTTTGATATATGAACAGACGCTCACAAACGAACAGGCAGTGACCCAATCCAATGTACATGGTGCAGCTCAAGGAACACATCACCTAAGTTAATCTAGTCGTGTATTTACGACTGTTGTAAACGCCGCTGGTCGGAACTTGAGTAAATAAAAAGCAATACTACAACAATTAGCTATACGGCAGATAACTTCTGGGGAAGCCCACAAGGCGGAGGAAGGTTCATGACAGGAAAAATTGTCGCCTACCCGAACTGCATCACGAAGCTACAAAGAAGAACCCATACGGGTTTCTACGAAGGAAACGTTCGCAGCTTCTAAAGCTTTGCTTTGCGCTCACTCGTCCCGCCTGCGGTGTTCGTTTGTGTTAGTCACGCCGTGGTCAGTTTCACTCAGCGCAATTCAAAATGAATGCAGAAAAAAAAAAAGCGTTGTAGCTTCATGCCGCTCTTTGGTGGATGACAATATTTCGCTTCTTCCACCTTCCGGGCTTTCGTGCAAACCGATTTGCTATACTCAGTTACCCTGTACTTCGATTTGTCGATTAATTCGGCCTCACTCTGCGATCTTCTAGCCTCCTGGTTAGCTCACATGGGAGAGTGACCACCCCGGAAAGGCGTTGGTCCTGCGGCTCGATCTCCTGGGAACAGGACGAATTTTTCTTCAACCGAGATGTTTTATTTTTGAAAAACCCTTACGGGTTTTCTTTTTAGTTTCGTGCTATAGTATTGGGTGAATGATAATATTTTCCTTTCACAACTAGCCATATATAAACCAAAGTTTATTGAACATGACCCCAGTAACCATGACGACAATACATTAAAGCACAATTTACAGCACATTGCTGCTGGTTGACACCCTACAAGGTTCTCGTACGACGACTGCGTCACAACGACGCACGTGGCGCACGGTGGCTCCCCATTGAAACGTGGGCGCAGAGGAGTTCTATACATCGACGCCGGTGCTGCTTCCGGCACGACCACTTCCCGCGGCTAGAGCACATCGAACGCCTGTTGCTATAGGGCTGGCTAAATGACAGAAGACAGCCAACGAGCGTTGAATTCGGCCGTGCTCCCACTCGGCCCCTAGGGCCTGTGGCTAAATTTTATGAGGCTCCTTCGATCTCAATCCAATAGTCGCACTGTTTTTCCCACGCGTTTCTTTAAACACCCCGTTAGACGGCCCGGGTTACAGCCGTTTCTCGTCACCGTCCGGTCAGTGGTCGCAAAGGCTGTAACGAACAGCCGCTGCAGCGAAGGAATGCGGTGCTTGGTTTTTCTTTATTTTCTTTGTCGCCGGTGCTGACAGGCGGCCCGCATAAGCGTTAGTTAGTTCGTACAGCAACTCAGACACCCTAGAAAAAAAAAGGGGGTGGTTGGGTGGGGGGTAGCCAGAAAAAAAAATGAAACGGGTGAAGAGGGCCAGCGGCAAAAATAAATCGCGAAGTTTTGGAGAGAAAACAACACTCTGTAGAGTGTTGTTTTCGCTCCAAAACTTTGTGCGCATAAATTCCAGCACGGCGAAATTTGGCATGTTGCCTGTCTGTAGCATTCTGTGAACAGTTACCAGTTGTAATTTTCCAGTAGAAATAAAAACATCTTGTACTTCATTTGTTAGCGCATAAGCCGAACTCCGAACTTACTGCGACATCACAATTCCTGCAATCCTTTTCAAACTGCCCGAGCTTTATGCAATTAACGACGACAACACGACGATAAACATGACGGTGGCATGACATCGACGACATCGTTATGACGCAGACAGCTGTCTAGCAGACCGGGCGGACGGAGCAAACCCTGCTTAGAACACTTAACCGATATCAATTAAAGTAAAATGTTACACATAGCTTACGTATTCTATGTTAACCAAACAATGCACGGATCTCCGCACGAACACCCGCGCCCCAGTGTAACCGGACGAAAAGATCGACGGACATAGGAAACGCTGTTTCGAGCTCTTAAATCGCGTCGCAGTAAAAGAAGGAACAGCGGCTCATTGCTCTGTCCCTGGAAAAATATTCTATTGGACATTTTACGAGATGAATGAGATTGGACGCTGTACGCGTGCCACTTGTGAACACTAAGTGCTTTAACGGTTATGCGTGTCGACAACGGATGTTCCTGGGCAATGACAATTGTTGCGGCTGTTGTCCTGATCGGTGGTCATCGTGATGATAAGTACGCACACACATTCGCGTATCACCTCTGTTATTAAATCTGTCCGTCACGTAAGACAATGAATGACTCATACCCCCTTATAAGCAATGGTTCATACCCACTGCTCGCGAAAGTTGCAGCAAGCTCGACTAGAATTTGTGACAGTATCTGACCGGCGTGCAAAGCGATCACGACAAGACCCCCGTTAACGCGGCCTCCCCATTACGACGACAGAAACGTGAAATTCTACGCTGAAATGATTAGCGGAAACAGAGCCAGCTGTGGAAGACGACGAACGCGCGAGCAGTGGCACGAGCGCGCTCGCGCGGTTGCACCGAGGGGCGCCAATCCTTTCCCCTTCGTCGCCTTATCAGGCGCACACTACGTCACGTACTACGTCATACATTCACAGAGACACATCGTTTTAGAGACAGGTGGCCGTTAAACCGAGCTCGGGCGCGAGTGGCGATATGCGTTTGCTTTTGTTGTTCGTTCTTTCACTCTCACTTCTAACGGGAGAGTTTTAAGTAAGAGAGTTTTTCCGCCCGAACGCCATAAAATCCCGGAACCTAGCCGAAGACAGCTTCGCTGTAAAAATATATACAAAACACCGCGTCGGCTCCTTCAGTCGGTGAAGGTGCATTCCAACAAGTGACCCGCGTCTTCCGCAACAGTTTCGTTGTTACATCTTTCGTTCTGGCGACATTGAGTGAAACCCATATTCCTGAGCACGTACCGAGAAACAAAATCACAGCGCGCGTGCGCATAGGCCGTTCTTTGGCCACGACTTTCGAGGAAGAACTTCGAGCGAAAAAAAAAAATAACATTACAAGATCGGCCGGGCGCGCGGAGCAGCCGACGAGAAGCGAGCAAAAGCGGACACGAAGAGCGGCGCGCGCTCGAACGAAGCAGGAATCCGGGAGCAGCGCGTATAAATCATTGTCCAACGTGGTTTTTCGGGGCACACTCGCTGGAGGGCCGATCAGCGAGTGCGGCCGAGTGTGCTGTTGCCCAGCCGGTGCAATCGGGCACGAGCACGGGCGCCGCCTCGCGCGCCCAGGCACCTGGCTGCCGATCCGCCGCCGAAGCGCGCGTGAAAAATGGACTGGCAGCAGCGCCCGAGCCGTGACGGCCTCCTCCGGCAGGCACGTCTCCGAAGGCAGACACCGGGCGCCCAGTCACTCGTCGCTGCAACACTTCCCCCGCCTCTCTTGGCCCGAGGAAATTTTATGGCGGCCGCGTTTCTCGTTCCAGTGAATCACAACGGCGGACGCAATATTTATGAGCCCGGCGCCGCGACGAGCGCGCCAGGGCTGCGCGGGCGACACTTTCCGGTTGCACGGGACATACGCAGAGGCTCCGCGCGCGAGCCTGCTTCGGCTGGCTGGCGCGGATAAGTGACTGGATTAGTCGCCCGGCAGAGCGCTGCCGGCAGATCTTGTTTTCCCGGGCGGACATGGGTAGAAAGCAAGAGGAGAGCGTGCGCGCGAGCTGCAGGAAGCGCAGCGCCGAAAACCCTTGACCTAGCCCTGTGCTCGGCAAGCGATGGGAAAGGGGTTTTCTGTTGTTCCTGAACGCAGGCTACGTAATAGACCAAATTGAACGAAATTGTTCCTTCGATGTCTTCTTGTTCGGATCTCGGTGTCCTTATTAGAGAACGCAATTAATAAAATGCTTTGAGATAGCGCGATGCGCGAGCCATTATCACGACACGCAGCCCGAGGGTCCATGTGCGCGTGCGCCAGGTAGTTTCGCGTGCGTAGATAACACCTTTCTCATGGCTCACGATGACGGATCGCACAGTGCATTATGATGAAGCTAGCTAAACTGCCGAGAGTTGGCTTCTACAAACTGGACTGCGTCAGCTAAATCCTTTGTCAAAACCGGGCTTAGCGGGGGTGAAAAATTTCCCATTGACTGCGTAAATAAAAAAAAAAAGTAGTAGTAGTGCTAAGGCTAATATTTGTGTCCACATCAGCGGAACAAATTATGCAGCAACCTATTACGTTCACTGTGAGCGGAGGGAGATAATGTTTGTTCAAATGAGAGATGAATAAGATTGCTGAAAAAACAAAAAAAAAAAGTAAATAGCAATTTTTTTTTTAGGTTCCTTCAATGCAATTTTGTCGTTTGCCCCCTTTCCTTTAGAGCTCAGGGAGAACAGTTGTAGCCGTGGTGACAAAGTCGAGCCCAGCCATGCTCAGTACGAGGTCTTTATACGACGACTGCCAACATAGGGTTGTCCCACCAATGAGAAGAGACAAACTGCAATAAAGTTACCTTCAGATTTGTTTGTGAACAAGAGTAATGTATCACGACAGGAAATTGTCACACACACAAAAAAAGTAATAATAAGGTTGCTGGAAAGTTTCACATTTATTGGTCTGAACGCGAGGGAAGGAGGGAGGAAGGGTATACGCGGTAGTAATGAAAAATAACAGGAAAACCTGCTGTGTGCCTTACTATTAGCTTGCATTAAAAACAAACGTCTCCGTAAAAGTTGACAACAAGAAGGCTGTACTTGCAGGTCAATAGAAGTAGACGAGAGAAATGAAGCGTTTGCTCGTCTAATTATTTTCTTTGTGCAACCATTCGTTCTCTCCATGGTTTTATTTAATATACTACGCACCAACTCGTCCTGCAAGCAACCATGAAAAGCGGCTTAAAGGCGTTCCCACGGCGCTGTTCCTGAAGTATGTTTAAGAAGCGGCAATCTCATAGGGCACCGCCCCAGATTGACCGGTATCAGGTACTTCTCGAGGGACAGAGTACAGCGCCTGTCCTGCGAAGTGTCCTGTTGCTGTGGCTTCTTTCGGGCAGGTGGGTTCCCATGCTTCTCCGAATAACAAATTCCAGCAGCTGTCGTTCGAACTAGGTAAATGTGACGTAGTAACGCCACTTCATGGCCGAAGCAGACGACATGCTCAGCTTCATTGCCCACGAGCCAAAACTGCCTCGAAAACTCATTTAGATGTGGACGCATCGGGTGTCATCAACTCTTCTGTTACGCGATGAAGACGTTCTAAGAAAACAAAAACAAAAAAGCTGTCGCCCTGAATTCGGGGTCTCTTTGTTCCGGGCTGGCTAGGTGATGCGCGCATTATACAGATCACGTTGTCAAAGTGTCACGTCAAGGCGATCAGACACAGCAATTCTAAGGGGCATCCTAAACTGGGAAAAGTAAGGAGGAAATGACAACTCGTTTCCGACACCGCTTTACAGCTCGTTCGTCGTCTTTTCGAGAGCTTGAATCCCCCGTCGTAATTCCCCGGCCGCTGGACAGGGGTCACAATCCCGCAGAGACCCGCAGACCCACAATGCGCTACCACGCGCCTGTGAGAATGGAACCCCTCTACCCCAAGCACCAAAGCTGCGGGGAGGGGGGGGGGGGGGGGGCAGACAGCTAGAAGCGGCGGGACGTGGCGCGGTTACCCGATGATGCGACCAACCAAATGCGTTTTAAATTCTCGAGAACTGATTTAAACTCCACTTTAGCAGAGCAGGTTGGGTGAGAGGAAGAGAATGGAGGGAGAAGGCGGCGAGGTCGGGCGGTGCCGCGCGACCGCGGTGTGTCGGGTGCCTCCGTCGTGTCGAATTCGGTTTTAAAAGTTATCTTCTCCGGGCTCTGCGACGCTCTCCTCTTCCAGCGCCTCGTCCTCCTCCACACCGCTGAAGCGAGTGCGCGCGCGCGCGCGGGCGCCTCTTGGGGATTCCCTCGCAACGATGTTGAGATTCGCGTTGCGGCCGCGGCTCGATCGCTCAATTCCCCGGCGCGCACTTGCTCTCGGCTCCCCTCGACCTGATACGGGCGACTCTGCGACCGCGCTCTCCTTTTGTTGTCCGCTTTTGTATCGACGCGTAGCTTCCCTTCCGTCCCGGCTCGCTCCTCCTCCTCCACTGCTTTAAGGATTTCGTTCCAGTTCGAGGTCGTGTCACGCGATGCGCCTGCATGGGAGCCTGGCTTCCTTCCGTCGCTCCTTTCGACCGGAAAGCATGCGGCCCACAAGATTCCGTGGAGGACAAACGAGCGATGAAGAACAAAAGCTTGGCCAGTGCTGGATCCCCGCTGCTGGCTCGCGGAGGGTCATGAATCATTTGGTCTCGCCCCTTGACGCTTTTTGCACTGATGCTTCACCTCCAGCTTGTAGCGTGTTTGTTTTAGTCTTAGATCTGAGCTAAACGAATCTCTTCAGCCTTCGCTTTTGGAAATGAACATTACCACTGAACTGTATAAGTTTCAAGGCTGCGCCGAGTGAGGTCTTTCAAGTTAACAATCGATACCGTTTCTGCAACGTATTTTTATAGCCCAACATACAGTGTAAATAATTGAAGACATAATACGCGCTCTACAGAGGTAGAAGACGACGTGACGGCGGCCTACGTACCGTCGTCCCTATGTTTATTCGTCAAAATGAAGGCAAAGTGGTGAGCGGAGCGGCGGCTGCTGCGGCCAGTCCGGCCAAGAACAAGGGCGCGTTCTGTTCACTCCTCGCGACGTGCGTGACACTGATGATCACACTACAGATGACTATCCCGCTAATGAAGACATTACAAAAGATGTACATGTGTTTCTGAAGATGATTGATTGACTGACTTGTAAATTGAAAGATCTATATGTGGTTCGAAGATTATTGATTGATTGATTGATTTGTACAGTTACTGGGTGTCCAATTCCAAGATGATGTTACTACGGCCGCGACCTATCGAAAACCGTAATTTACCTGATAAGAATGCTACACCTTTTATTTGCTTTATGAGCAAAAAAGAAAACAAAATATCGCAATGACCGAAACCCGTATGCCAGAGTCAATTGAAATATACGTTTGCAAACTTTTATTAAGCAGACAAAAATAGCGCATTCCTCTTTCAATATTTTTCATGTTTTAGCTGCACATTTCAAATATCAGACGTATTTAGAACCTTTCGGCAAAAATTAAAGAGAAAATCCAGATGGACAGACTTAATTAACGCGGGTGAAGGCGAGGTAATCAACGCGAAGCAGTCGTACCTTTCTGTAAAACCTGGAAGTCGCTAATCACCTTAACCGTTTAGACGTCGCTAATTCACGGGAAATCGGTTAATGACACAGCAGATTAAGCCGCACTGCTGAGTGAAGGGTACACTTTCTACGGCGGTCAACACGGAAGAATATTATTGCGTTGGTTAAGCAAAGCACGTTCTTGTCATCGGCTAAAGAGAGATAACAATCATAATTCTAATAAGTGGCATGGCGTATACTAAGCTCGTAACAAGTCCAGTCACATGCGAACCCGTTGCTTTTTGAGAAAAAACAATAGGCGTTCGGTTGTCCGAATATGGTGATTACAGCAGATGAAAATACATATGTTGTCAGAGAGAGCTTTAACAGTTCTTAGACGTCACATCCGGTGTGCACAAGCCAGCGCTGCTCCGAATGTTTCTGTGAGCATTCTAACAAGCAGCCCCACCAGGGCTGCCTCATATTGAGAATTGATATTGAGCTCATCCAACATTTTTGGTGAGAATTATTTTAATGACGATCACAGTTTTACGGATGACTCAGGCCGTCGCGTAGGTTGGTCGGCTGTTATAGACAGAAAAGGACTGAGAAAAAAAAATGAAAAATTCTCCTCCCCGGCAGGGTTCTAATTCATGACTATCCATCGTGGGCCGGTTTTTCTAACCCGTGCACCATGCACAGCAACTTCGTTAATAGAAGCCGAGGGAATACGATAGGTGCATAAATATTACGTAGCTCGTTACAGGTGTGGCGAGGCTGTGAGACGCCACTTTGCGCGTGCCTGATGAAAACTAGAACCTGGCTTTGGAATAATTGGGAACACGCCGTGGTTGCTCAGTGGTTACGGTGTTGGGCTGCTGAGCACGAGGTCGCAGGATCGAATCCCGGCCACGGCGACCGCATTCCGATGGGGGCGAAATGCAGAAAACACTCATGTACTTAGATTTAGGTGCACGTTAAAGAACCTCAGGTGGTCATTTGACTCTGAGAAATCGAATCATTCGTTAAAGCACGATTCGAAGTGGCCGAAGTTCATGATCTCGCATGGGACAAAAAAAACACAAAACACACACACACACACACACACACACATCGTAAGAATACTGGTTTTGTTACGAAGCTTACTCATCAATATGGCCTTCTTTCATTCTCTCTCTCTCACCCATATGTATGCTTTCCTTTGACTGCATTCTCGAAACACTTTGTATGTTTTTTGGGTTGCCCTCGTCTTTCAAGAGAGAAAAAAAAGTGAAGGAGGCAGGGAGATCAACCAGACGCACGTCCGGCTTACTACCTAGGTAAGGGAAAATGTGGTCAGGGCATGATTTGAAGAAAGAAAGTAAGAGAAAGAAAGAAAGAAAGAAAGTACGGAAAAAAAGACAGGAGAGAAAGCACTGAGGGTGTCGCTTCGTCCGAAGGTGCATATCGAAATTACGGTTGATCACGGTCGACTTCAGGAATGGCAGCAATGAGTGAGTATTTTGAAAGACGAACGAGAAATTCGCCCGTGGCAAGATCCAGTGTCTCCTTTGTGGCGCCTCGCGCCGCTCGTCTTTCAAAATACTGACTTTGACCAATATTCTGCACAGCCATCTGCAATACTGCATATTCCGGTAAAAAAAACTATTTTGGAAGACGAATACTCTTTCGAATAGCTCTAAGAGAGGCGTCATGTGGGACAAAACATAGTCCTGACAATTTCTGCTTCATTTCGAAGCACTAAATAATTTTGACAGTTTAATTTGCCTGTATAACCCATGCTTTGCGCGCATTGTGCGAGTATACTGGTGCAACTCGTGTGTTCCTTCGGCGACAGGGGAGCAGCGCACACACGCATAGCCACGAAGGTGCACGGGCTGGATGCTTCGTGGCTCGCCGAGCGGATCGCGCCGCACGCCTGAGTCATTGAGCCCCGACAAGAGGGCCGGGGACATTCATCGACCGGCGGAGCATCCCGGAGCCGCGTCCAAGGAAGCAACGCGATTTGATCGTATCCAATTTGACACAAAGATGGCAGTCGACGAGTCGGACCCCTGCTTTCCACGCCAGACCACTTACGACTCGTGATCCAATCAGAGGGGGTTCACCGTCGCGTGCTCCCATAATTCCACCGATCGCGTCCTACTTGGCGGCAGGGGTTCCGCCGGGGCTTCGCGTGGCGAGGCGAAACCGAGACGAGTCGCGCGCGTCGCATAAGCGGCCACCATTGTTTCTCGCGCGCAGAGATCGGTTACAGTGCCGCCGAGAGTGGCCGCTAATGTACGCTTCCGAAATAGCACCGGCGGCTCCTCGCTTCGGCGATAGCGAAGACAGCCACTCGGAGCCGCCTGGTGTTCCCTACCGAGCACTGCTGTCGGCGCCGCAATCGCCTCCGCGGCGCGCGCCGGTTCGTTGGCTCGGGATGGAGCGCGCCGCGCGACCGCCGCGTGGCCCTGCATCGCAAGTAGGCGAGCCAGTACGACACGAAAAGCCACGTGTTACATCCACCCTAACAAGGAGAAATGGCACCTCCCAGCGGAGACGCACAGCCCCCGTCTGCGCTGCATGCAGAGGGAAGCGCCGGCACTCGGTGTGGCCGCAGCGCGCCATTTAAAAAAAGAAAACGGCTCTGGTTTCGGAGCGCGCTGCTACACAATGGAGGCCGCGGATAACCCGGTGATGGCACAAAGCAAACCGCATGAGAAGGTATGATGTGCCTGAAAACCAACACCGCGGTGCGGCGGCGTCTGACGCAGTGGCGATGCAAGTGCTTCACAGGGTGATCCGCCCGCCCGCCCCTATCATACCCGCAAAGATCAGCCATACGCAAATGCCGCACTCCGCGTCGGCGGCGAGTGAGAGGAG